>NC_135912.1:831246-1067844 GCF_964194155.1 Cetorhinus maximus | reverse complement strand
AGGGGACATGGGTTCAAACCACGGCAGATGTTGGAATTTGAATTCAATAAAAATCTGGAATTAAAAGTCTAATGATGGTTGTCAAAAACCCACCTGTTCACCAGCGCCCCTTTAGGAAATTGACTCCAGACCCTGTGAAGTCTCAGGTTAAACATGGGCAAGGAAACCTCCTGCTGGTTACCACGTCCCGCCCTCCCTCAGCTGATGAATCAGTGCTCCTCCATGTTGAACACCACTTGGAGGAAGCACTGAGGGTGGCAAAGGCACAGAATGTACTCTGGGTGGGGGACTTCAGTGTCCATCACCGAGATTGTCTCAGTAGCACCACTATTGGCTGGTCCCTAAATGACATAGCTGCTAGACTGGGTCTGCAGCAGATGGCGAGGGAACCAACAAGAGGGAAAAACATTCCTGACTCCATCCTCACCAACCTGCCTGCCGCAGATGCATCTGTCCATGACAGTATAGGTAGGAGTGACCACTGCACAGTCATTGTGGAGACAAAGTCCAGCCTTCACATTGAGGATACTCTCCATCGTGTTGTGTGGCACTACCACTGTGCTAAATGGGGAACCCACATCAGTGCAAAAGATAAGGCATTTACAACAACCTTCAGCCAGAAGTGCCAAGTGAATGATCCACTTCGGCCTCCTCCAGAGGTCCCCAGCATCACAGATGCCAGTCTTCAGCCAATTCAATTCACTCTACATGATATCAAAACAACAGCTGAAGGCACTGGATACTGCAAAGGCTATGGGCCATGACAGTGTTCCGGCAATAGTACTGAAGACTTGTGCTCCAGAACTTGCCGTGCCCCTAGCCAAGCTGTTCCAGTACAGCTACAACACTGGCATCTACCCGGCTATGTGGAAAATTGCCCAGGTATGTCCTTTACACAAAAAGCAGGACAAATCCAACCCGGTCAATTACCGCCCCATCAGTTTACTCTCAATCATCAGTAAAGTAATGGAAGGGGTCATCAACAGTGCTATCAAGCGGCACTTGGTTAACAATAACCTGCTCACTGATGCCCAGTTTGGGTTCTGCCAGGGCCACTCAGCTCCTGACCTCATTACAGCCTTGGTTCAAACATGGACAAAAGAGCTGAACTCCTTAGGTGAGGTGAGAGTGACTGCCCTTGACATCAAGGCTGAATGTGGCACCAAGGAGCCCTAGCAAAACTGGAATTAGGGGGAAAACTGTCTGCTGGTTGGAGTCATTCTTAGCACAAAGGAAGATGGTTGTGGTTGTTGGAGGTCAGTCATTTCAGCTCCAGGAGTTCCTCAGGGTAGTGTCCTTGGCCCAACCATCTTCAGCTGCTTCATCAATGACCTTCCTTCCATCATAAGGTCAGAAGTGGGGATGTTCGCTGATGATTGCACAATGTTCAGCACCATTCGTAACTGCTCAGATACTGAAGCAGTCCATGTCCAAATGCAGCAAGACCTGGACAATATCCAGTCTTGGGCTGACAAGTGGCAAGTAACATTCACGCCACACAAGTGTCAGGCAATGACCATCTCCAATAAGAGAGAATCTAACCATCTCCCCTTGACATTCAATGGCATCACCATCACTGAATCCCCCACTATTAACATCCTGGGGGTTACCATTGACCAGAAACTGAACTGGACCAGCCATATAAACACTATGGCTACAAGAGCAGGTCAGAGGCTAGGAATCCCGCAGCGAGTAACTCACCTCCTGACTCCCCAAAGCCTGTCCACCATCTACAAGGCACAAGTCAGGAGTGTGATGGAATACTCCCCACTTGCCTGGATGAGTGCAGCTCCCACAACACTCAAGAAGCTCGACACTGTCCAGGACAAAGCAGCCCACTTGATTGGCACCCCTTCCACAAACATTCACTCCCTCCACCACCGACACACAGTAGCAGCAGTGTGTGTACCATCTACAAGATGCATTGCAAGAATTCACCAAGGCTCCTTAGACAGCACCTTCCAAACCCATGCTACCATCTAGAAGGACAAGGGCAGTAGGCACATGGGGAACACCACCACCTGGAAGTTCCCCTCCAAGCCACTCACCATCCTGACTTGGAAATATATCAGCCGTTCCTTCACTGTCACTGGGTCAAAATCCTGGAACTCCCTCCCTAACAGCACAGTGGGTGTACCTACACCACATGGACTGCAGTGGTTCAAGAAGGCAGCAGCTCACCACCGCCTTTTCAAGGCGCTATTAGGGATGGGCAATAAATGCTGGCCCAGCCAGCGATACCCACATCCCGTGAATGCTAAAACAAAATACGAATGTTGTCAGACATTGGTAAATAAATTAGAGTGGGCAATGTTGATAGGGCGTTGGAATGTCATGCAAGTTTGGGCGGACGAAGGAATATTTAGGGAGGCGGTGGTGTAGTGCTATTGTCAGTGGGCTCATATTCCAGGGGTAATGCTCTGGGGGCCTGAGTTCAAATCCTGCTACAGGAGGATGGTGATATTTAAATTCAATATAAAAACAAATCTGGGATTAAAAGCCTGATGGTGACCATGAAACCATTAGTGATTGTTGTAAAAACCCATCTGGTTCACTAATGCCCCTTTAGGAGACCACAGCAATGTGGCTGCATCTTAAAAATAAATGCCCTCTGAACATGGGCAACAAACGCTGGCCTGGCTGTGATGGCCACACCATGGACGAATAAACAAACAACATGAACAGAACAGGAGATCGCAATATAACTGAAGAGTAGAGAATTGAGTCTAGGGACCTGCCCCTAAACTATCTTATTACTGACACATCCAATTCAGACTATTCCTGTCTTATGTAGCAGATCCAGGGCCCCCCGATGGTCAAGGATAGAACTAGCGAGGGGTTAACAACCTTTAACACTGAGGTAGCGCCGCTGTAGCTGCTTTGCCCACAGCCACTGCATACACTAACAGGGATGCTTCAGGCCTTGCCTCCCTCTCACCCTCTGGAGCAACCACAGTACATTTTGCAATGCCTGTCTTTGGAACTCCTGGGGTTGGGGTGGGGTGCAGACCCCTGGAGGGTGACCTCTCGCCTGTCCACACATGCTCACACATCCCAGCGCAGACACACTTCACCAAAACACCACCCACCTCCCACATACCCTCCAAACCAGCCCCCCCACCCCCACACCCACCCAAAGCCGTGAGGAGGGCTCATGTGGCATGTGGCATCTGGGCTGAAGCAGAAAAAATCAACTCCAGCTCGACTCATGGCCAGGAAGAATGGGGAAGCTCCTCTCTGGCCCCGCCTGAGGTGATTGAATCCCCTCCCGTGGGATCCCGCTGGTCCTGATTACTATTACCTGGCAGCCTCCCTCTGTCCGATAAGCTTGACAGCTACTCCATGAAATTGGATGGACAGAATGTGGCTCAGGTTTTGTTTTAACGGTGGCCTGTGACACGTTGTCCCTCCTTCTCTCCTTTCCGAGATCAGCCTCTGTACACATCAGTGACCATAATGGAATGAGGCTACTGTTTGTCTGGCCAAAGTTTACTACCCCCGCACAAAGCCCTCTTGAGAAATCGCTCCAATAAATAGCAGACACGTATAAAGTCCAACAGCCCAAGAACATCCCTCCATTTAGCGCCAGCACTTTCTGTTCCTCAACCGGCGGCTAAGACTCAGTGCAGCTCCCGCTACCCCTCACTATCTCTCAATTTGCTGTTACAATGCTGATGGCTCTACTTTCCTCCGGGCTGCTGGTGGCCCTACTTTCCCTCCACACCATGGCCTCCGGAGATTTAAGCTGGTACCAAGGTGCGGGAAACCTGCAAGCAGAGAAGGTAAAATGTAACACTGACTTCAACACGGATAACCCGTGCACCAGTCAAGGTTCAACGCGCTAGACCAAACATGTGGCCAGACCAGTGAGAGTGGTGGGTTCGATTGCCAAAATTATTCTGCAATCAAAGGCAGGGGTACAAATGTTATCAGCTTCAGATAAGATAAGGATATTTGTGGCAGCAGGAGTAGGAGATTAAAAATATCCAATGTTTTACATTGTCAAATGTTTTATATCATCAGGTATTTGATATTCTCAGTTGTCTTATATTCTCAGTTGTCTTATATTCTCAGTTGTCTTATATTCTCAGTTGTCTTATATTCTCAGTTGTCTTATATTCTCAGTTGTTTTATATTCTCAGTTGTCTTATATTCTCAGTTGTCTTATATTCTCAGTTATCTTTTGTCCCGGTTGTCTTATATTCTCTGGTGTCTGATATTATCAGGCGTTTTAAATTATGAGGCATGCAAATAGTCATTTGGTTGCACAGAACTTCAGTCTTACTGAAAAAAGAGAGGTGTCAAAGCTTTTTGTCTTGCACTCATCAGGTCACTCACAAGAAAACCGAAATAAGGGGGAAAATCAACAATAAATCATCAGGGTTTTGTGCATCATCAGGTGTCTTGAATTATCAGGTGTTTCATATTCTCAATATTATATTTTCAGGTTTCTTTTTATATTATCAGGCGTTTTGTATATTATCAGTTTTATATTGTCAGGGGTTCGGTATTGTCAGTTTTTATATTATGTTATGGCCGCAGCTGAGGTTAGTTGCTGAGCAAGCTAAAACCCAGAGGGAAACTTGTCTTGTTGATCATAACTTTGTTTGTATTTTGAAAATGAGGAAAACACTGCTGATTCCAGAAGCATAGAATCCCCGTCACACTTTTAGGATCTTAAAATTAAAATATTTATTAACAAGATAAAAAACTTAAACACGCAAGATTAAAATTATACAGTTAAAACAGTCTTACAAAACATCCCCCAAAAATCCCACTTGGTCAAAACACACAAGCAAGCTACTTGGCAACAGCTTCCCTTAGATTTTAACCATAAAAATCCAGTAATATTACCCAAGGCAAAAACTGCTGTCGCTTTAATAAAGTCTACCACCCCACTTCTCACTCTCTTCCACTCTGCTGTAGAAAAAAAAAAGCTGAAAGAAGTTCAGGAACACATCACTCTCTGAAAATGATGACTTCTCTGGCTTGAAACTGGGTGGCTGCTTCAAATTCACAGCTTTTCACAGCACAGAGCTGGCCTCAGGACATCTCCCCCTGTTCAGAAATAGAGAGAGTTTAAGTAAGTTATATTGGTATTTGTGGATGTTGGGAATGAGTTTTACCTTTATACTTAAAGTTTGATTTGTATTTCTGTGTCTGTGTTGAGAAAGGTCAAATGGAGTTTTAGTTTCACTTTAAAAGGGTGCTTGCATTTCTAATGAGGTTTTTTTTGCAACTGTTGCAGCTAAGTTAAACAAATAAGGGTAGAAGAATTGAACTTTTGCCTAGCAACAGGGGGCCAGAGAGGCATGTCCCTCCCACAGGCACATACACAGAAGAAGAGAAGCCGCAGTTTTGATTTGGCAGCTGTTTGAGTGCATTTGGTTCTGCAATTAGCTGCCAGGAGAGAATGGAGCAAAGGGGACAGATAGAAGTCCCAAGCTAAAACCCCAAAATCCAGGGGAGTGGAAGAGGAGAAAGTCCCAAGCAGACCTTTGAGTCAAAGGAAGGACAGGAATCTGGAAAAGCTCCTGTTAAGTGAAGTTAAGAATGAGGGGCAGAGAGGAAAGTTCAGATTTAAAATGAGAACATTCTGCAAGAGGCAAGAAAGTCCAAAGAGACAACTGAAGGTCTGTAACTCTTCACTATGGGCATGTGAAACAGTGGTGTGCTGTTGACGGCTGAGTTGGTGAGGGAGAGTACGTAGAAGACAGTTTGAATGCCTGTGGTGACCTAGGGAAGGGGAACATCGCACGGAGGGTTTGAAACCCTGGAGGTGAATCCTTGCGGAAGGCACCCGAGAGACAGCGTCAGTTTGGGTGAAGATTCCAAAGGGAGTTCTTGGAGAGCGGAGATTGGAATCCTTTGTGTGAAAGACGGAGTTCAGTGAAACCCGTTGGCTCACGATATGACAAGCGTCTGGGGGGAGTTGAGGAGGGATCCATAGCATCTGGTTGAGGTGGTGTCTGTCACTTGGTTTCAGAGTGTGGTGTGTCTGACCACAGGTTGCTAGAGGTTTACAAAGGACTGTGTATTTACTATGAACATTAAAGTATAAGATAGCTTTTGTAACTTGTGTTATCCTTACACATCTGTATATGTCTGTAAAGGTATAGTTGTGAGTGAAGGAGTATTGTAATATAGGGCAGGTTTTTCCCATTAGCGAGCGGGGGAGGGGTGATGCGGGGATACATCGGGCGTGCATCCCGGTGTCACCCCGCGTCATTTAGACTTTCAGTTCGGTGGGGGCGCAGCCGAATCGGCTGGGCACCCACCCAAATGTCAACGGCCTATTAAGGCCATTCAAAAACTGATTAACTTGATTGATGGACCTGCCCGTCCAACCTTAGGGTTGGTGGGCAGACCGGGAGCCCTGGCGGGACTTGGAAAAAGCATCAAACCTCATCCACGGGCGGAATGAGGTTTCATGAGGGCTTTTAAATGTATATCAAATGTTTAAATAAAAGTTAAGGACGTGTCCCAACTCATGTGACAGTGTCACATGAGGGGACAGGTCAGGGCAATTTTTTAATTACCTTTCTGTCAACTTTTGAATTGAAACTGATCTCCCTGAGGCAGCACTTGGCCTTGGGGAGACCACATGTGCGAAAGAGCGCACTCCCGGCTGAGGGAATCCCTTCCGACCCGCACAGGGAGCGCATAGCGCTTCCTGGCGGACGTCACGCTGGGCGGGCCTTAATTGGCCCGCTCATGTAAAATGGTGGCGCCCCCCCACCCCGACCAGGGGTGCCGATCGCAAGGCCGGCCTCCGGCGCCCACTCCCGTACTTCCCCTCCCCCCGATAGGGGAAAAACGTTCCCCATAGTCCATCTTTCCTTGTTGAACAAATGTTTCTTTTTGTTAAAAGTTCGTCAGCTGACTCCTGTGACTCTGTTCAGTAGCCACTCTCCGGGTATCTAAACAAACACTAAAAGTTAGGATCTATCAAGCTGGGTTCCACCCTGGGATCAGGCTTCGCCAGTGGTGACCTCAGCTAGGGATAGTAACAAAATGGGGGCTCTTGTCGAATTTGAAACGCGGACAGCGGGTGATTGGACGCGGAATAAAAATTGGCCTGGCGTTGGAAATCCTTCAACATTAGTGGGACCTGTGAATCGTTTTAACGAGTACCGTGGAGTTAAAGAGGTGCTGGACATAGGAATTGGAGTTGCTGTGAGGTATGACACAGGTCAGAATTCGAAATGGTGTTAGAAGTTGCTCAGGCCCTTTTTTGACAGATGGAAAATGTAACTGACCGGTTTACAGAAATTAACCAAGAGTAAACTGATGGAATTGGTGAATAAAGTGGAGTTGGAATTACCCAAAGGGGTGAGGAAACCAGACAAAGTGGAGATAATAGTGCGGCGTTTAAAGTTGGAAGTGATACCCGACGCTGGTGAGTCACAGTTGGAGGTAGCGAGACTTCAGTTAGAAACGACCAGGCTTGAATTTGAACGAGCAAAGGAATTGAAAAAAAACCTGAAATGGAGGCAAAACAAAAAAGGAAAAGGATTGTAAATGAAAAAAGGCTGGAACCTGAGGCAACAGAAATGGAAAGGGAAAATGGGGAGATCATTTCAAAAAGAAATGGAAATGTGAAAAACCTGATCTCCAGAGGGAAAAGCTAGCAATGGAAGAGAGAATGAAGGAGCAGGAAAGGGAACACCAGCTCAGAGGGCTGGAAGTTGAATAAGAGATTTCAGATGCTGAAGAAAGCTCTGATGATGAAAAAAAACCATCAACCTAGAACCTAGCGGCGAGATGTTTAGGTTTGTGCAAGCTCTCCCAAAGTCTGAGGAGAGGGACGTAGAGGCATTCTTTATCTTGTTTGAAAAGGTGGCTAGGCAAATGAAGTGGCCAAAAGAAATCGGGGCATTGCTTTTATAGAGTAAGTTGGGTCAGGGTTAGGGTTAGTTTCTGCAGTTGCATCTTTATTGTGACGCAGCCAGTGGTAAAGACTGAGCTGCTTGAATCCCAGAGGGAAACTTGAAACAACTGTCATAACCCATTTTTTGCAATTTGTATGTTTCGAGATGCAGGCTTTGAATTCAGTAGTAATAAGACCACCGAGTCTCAAGAGTTTTTATAAAACTGAATTAAATGTTTATTAATACATTAGAGATTGTAAACACATACACACGTCTACAAAATTACTACTATAATAACTACAAAATTCCCCTAATTAATCTGATTCTCAGTTAGACCCCCCAGTAAGGCAACAGTAAATCTCATAGATTTAAACAGATACCTGGCAAAGCACAACCTGGACAGTCGCATTAAAAATGAGTTTCTTTCAGCTCTGGGTCCTTGCAGACAACAGCTTGAGGCTTTTCACACTTGATGGATCTTAAAATGCCTCTGCCTTACCCACAATCTCCTTTCTCCTGTTTGGATATCTTTCACTTTGAATGTAAATTTTCTACTGAATCACTAGGCTTTTAATTTCACCTCTTCTAACAATAACATCCTTTGATTCCACCAATTTTATTAAGCTGAAAAAAATAAACACATTGCTTGGCATCTTCTAGCTAAGTGCAAGACTTAATCCATTCTTTTGAATGGTTTATTTAAAAATGCAAATTGCCCCCTTGACACCCATGTTTCTAAACTTCCCCATGTTTATCTAATTACCATTTCAAACCTACATCTCTCTACACATCAAAGCCTCCAGTCCAGCTGGCTTTAATCCAATTAAGACACACACAGACACACACATACACACAGATCCCACTAGAACTCTATTTAAAAAAATAATTTCCAATAACATTTTAGGCATTAAAATCTCTTCTTGACACCTTGTGGATGGTACACACACTGCTGCCACTATGCGTCGGTGGTGGAGGGAGTGAATGTTTGTGAATGTGGTGCCAATCAAGTGGGGCTGCTTTATCCTGGATGGTGTCAAGCTTCTTGAGTGTTATTGGAGCTGCAGGCAAGTGGAGAGTATTCCATCACACTCCTGACTTGTGCCTTGTAGATGGTGGGACAGGCTTTGGGGAGTCAGGAGGTGAGTTACTCGCTGCAGGATTCCCAGCCTCTGACCTGCTCTTGTAGCCACAGTATTTATATGGCTAGTCCAGTTCAGTTTCTGGTCAATGGTAACCTCCAGGATGTTGATAGTGGGGAATTCAGTGATGGTAATGCCATTGAATGTTAAGGGGCAATGGTTAGATTCTCTCTTGTTGGAGATGGTCATTGCCTGACACTTGTGTGGTGTGAATGTTACTTGCCACTTGTCAGCGCAAGCCTGGATATTGTCCAGGTCTTGCAGCATTTGGACATGGACTGCTTCAGTATCTGAGGAGTTGCGAATGGTGCTGAACATTGTGCAATCATCAGCGAACATCCCCACTTATGATGGAAAGAAGGTCATTGATGAATCAGCTGAAGATGGTTGGGCCGAGGACACTACCCTGAGGAACTCCTGCAGTGATGTTCTGGAGCTGAGATGACTGACCTCCAACAACCACAACCATCTTCCTTTGTGTTAGATATGACTCCAACCAGTGGAGAGTTTTCTCCCTGATCCCCATTGACTCCAGTTTTGTTAGGGCTCCTTGATGCCACACTCGGTCAAATGCTGCCTTGATGTCAAGGGCAGTCACTCTCACCTCATCTTGGGCGATCAGCTCTCTTGTCCATGTTTGAACCAAGGCTGTAATGAGGTCAGGAGCTGAGTGACCCTGGCGGAACCCAAACTGAGAGTCAGTGAGCTCCCACTGACAAGTTGTCTTTACTAACCTTCCACCAGTTTAATTACACACAGACACAGGCACAGATACACAGACACACATACAGACACACTCACAGACACACACACACAGACACACATACAGACACACACACAGACACACACACACAGACACACACACAGACACACACACAGACACACACACACAGACACACATACAGACACACACACAGACACACACACACACAGACACACACACACAGACACACACACAGAAACACACACATGCGCACGCACACAGACACACACACAGACACACACACACACACATACACCCTTCTTTACTGAATACCACCATATTACCAAAAACTTAGAAAAATAACATCCTACTTCACACCTTCCTCAATGGGAAAAAGAAATGAAACATCATATTTCAAAAAGAAATTTTCTCAACCCGTGTGGCATTCCCCATTATACTTGTTATGATCAGGCAGGTGGTAATTGTCAGGCAGACCAAATCACAAAGGGAAACTTAGTCAAGCTATTACAATGATTCGCAATTTGTATTTATTACGAGAAGGTATGTGTACTGAAGTCAGAAGTAAAGGTCCCGCTACCACTTTTGGAGATTTTAAATATTAAATTAAAACATTTATTAACAAAAGAAAAGGAGATGTAAACACGAAAGATTACAGTGACACAGTTACTTTTAGTCTTACAACCTTTCCCAAAAGATTCCTACTCAGAGGGCAGGATTTTACGTGTCGGTGAGTGGGGGCGGGACCCGCTCGCCGACGCATAAAATGACGCACGGTGATGTCGGGGGGAACTCCCGAAGTCACCGCGCCCCATTTAAATTTTCAGGAAGGCGGGGGCGCAGCGAAATCATCTTCATGACCGCCGACTTGTCAATGGCCAATTGAGGCCATTGACAGGGTCAATTATGTAATTAAAGGACCTGCCCGTCCAACCTTAAGGTTGCCGGGCAGGCCAGGAGCCCTGGAACAAACTAGAAAAAGCATGAAACCTCATCCACGGGCGGGATGAGGTTTCTTGTAGGATTTTAAAAGTTTTAATAGAGGTTTTGTGACAATTAGGAAAAGGTCCCAACCCATGTAACATCGTCACATGGGGGACATATTAGGGGAATTTTACTTTCCTATTTTAAGTTTTGTACATTTTGAGCCAATCTCCCTGAGGCTGCACTTAGCCTCAGGAAGATGAGTGCGCTCTTTCGTGCCCATGTGCGAAAGAGCACACTCTCAATTTTGGGATTCTCCCCCCCCCCACCCCACCAGCATGGGGAGCGCATAGCGCTTCTGTGTGGACGTCACGCTGGTGGGCCTTAATTGACCCGCCCATGTAAAATGGCGCTGCGCCTTCGATCGGGGGCACCGATCGGAAGCGCGCTTGTGCGCGCCCGTCCTTCAACTTCTCCCCTGACGGGGGGAATATTCAGCCCAGATAGACTCACAAATAAACACCCTTTTCCAATCAACAGCCCCTATAGATTCTTACTCTATAAAACATCCATCAATATTACCGCAAGGCACCCACTGTTGCTATAAGGGAGGTACCTCACAGGGCCTCTCTCTTCCTCTCACTTGATGATGGAAACCCAAGGCTTGTAACAAAACCTTACTTTCTGGAACAACCAGACAATTCTATGGGGTAACTAAAGGCTGTTTCCTTCACAGGTCTGTCTTCGCACTGCATGCTCTTCAACATCTCACATGGCCACACCTCATACAGCTTTCAATCTTACCTTAAATGTGTTTTTTCCTCTTTCATCTTTAAACCCATTGTTCTTAGCTTTCTTTGGAAGTTACCTTCCCCAGAATATAAAAATCTTTCATGTTGTCTTTGTGGTCACCACTTTCGGGAAACATAAATTTAATAACTTTGCTTTATGATCTTTGCCAGTTGTAAAACTTCCTTTTGACTCTCTGAAATTCAACAGCTAAAAATTCAACCCCTCATTTATCTCCTAATGCAAATTCCTATTCATGTTGCATTTACTTGTGTCCCAACTTAGCGTGTCCATTTCCACTTTAAACCTAACCCTTTGATGATTTTGCAGTCTGACTGTCTTCAGTTTAATTAAATCAGTTGCACAAACATGCACAGCCCCCACAAGCCTGCTTCACAGTATCCCGCAGTAATATTGGAAAAATGATATTTTCTTTACACCTCCGTCCTTATGGAAAAATGAACTGTGACGATTCTAAAATACTGTTTCATTTTCTCAACCCATTTCACATTACTTACTGTACTCAGAATACACAAAACTATTATACTACCAAGTAAACGCATTAACATGACAATATTCACAAGTGCTTTGTATTGACAGAGGTCATGGCTGTCCATTGTCCATGTTTCAAATGTCCAATTTTGTTTGAACTTTAAAATCTTGACAATGCATCTGCAATGAAATTTTCTCTGTCCAGCCACAGGTATAATTTGTAAATTAAACAGTTGGAGTAATAAACTCCACCAGAACAGTTTAGCATTCCGGTTTCAAATTTTTTCCAGGAACTTTAAAGGATTGCGGTCTGTATAAATAATTGTTTCTGAAGAATCGCTTGCAACATAAACCTCAAAACGCAACAATGCTAACACCAGACCGTGAGCCGCTTTTTCAATGGTGGAGTATCTTTTCTGATGTATGTTCAGCTTCTGTGAAAAATATCCCACCAGCTTTTCAATTCCTATTTCACCTTGTAACAGCACAGCACCAAATCCCCACATCACTTGCATCAATTGCCAACTTTAGACAGCTTTGGCATAATTAGATGCAGCCAAAACTGTTGTCGTAGCCAATACAATTTTTAAACTGCCAAAAGGTTTCTGATACTCCTGTGTCCATTGAAACTTGGCGTTCTTCTTCAGCAGTTCAGACAATGGAGCAACCACACCCGCTAAAATCTGGTACAAACCTCCGGTAAAATCCACTCATGCCTAAAAACCTCAAAACTTCCCGTTTTGTTGCAGGCGCTGGGGAATTCACGATGACTTTTACTGTCACATCTCGTGGGGCCACCTGACCATGTCCAACGGTGCGGCCTGAATAGGTAACATGCACTTTTGCAAATTCACTCTTAGCCAAGTTCACCACCAAATTAGCTTCTTGCCGTCAATCAGACAGTTCTTTCAGATGTTGTAAACACTCCTCCCATGTTTGACTGAAAACTACCAAGTCGTTAATATAAACAGCACAATCGCTCAGTCCTGCAATTGCTTTGTTTGTCAGTCTTTGGAGTGTTGCTGGTGCATTCTTCATACCAAATGGCATAACTTTAAACTGATAAAGCCCATCCGGCGTTACAAAAGCTACAATATCTCTTTCACTCTTTCCGGTAAGGGTACTTCTCAATATCCTCGCAGCAAGTTAATCTTTGTGATAAGCTCTTATTGTCCCACTTCCTGAGTGCAATCTTTCAACCGTGGAACTTTGTCACTGCATTCACTTCTTGATCATCCACATTGAGTTTCCATCTGGTTTCAGTGCCATCACCATGGGTGAATTCCAGTTACTGCATTTAGACTTCTCAAGCTTGAGTTCAGTTTCTTCTTGCACTTGAGCTAATTTTACCGGATTTACCCTGTAACGATGTTGCCTTATTGAAACCGAATCCTCTACATTTACATCACGGGCAGACATTTTCGTCGGCGGGCGCATGCCCGACCTGCTCGAGCATGAAATGACGTGAGTTGACGTTGGCCAAGTGTGTTGACGTCAATGCGCAGTCGCGCAATAGCTCGGTCAGCCGGCGAGCTCCAGAGCCGGCAGTGCGCCCCCCCCCTGACAATTAACAGGCCTGTTAAGGCCATTAAGTTATCAATTAAATTATTTTTTTTGCTGCCCGTCCAACCTAAAGGTTGGGGGGAGGGGCGTGCAGGCGAAAAGGCCAAGAGGCCTTTGCATTTTTTTGGAAACCTCATCCACGGGTGGGATGATGCTTCCAAAAGCAAATAAAGATAAAATAAAAACTTTAATTTTTCATTAATAACATGTCCCTGCTCATGTGACAGAGTCACACGAGGGGACACGTTTAGTCACATTTTTATTTAAATTTTTTAAAAATATGTGTCTTCATCTATCTTCAGCTCTCTGCCTCAGGGAGGTTATGCGGCCCTCACTCCCGCCCATGCGTGAATTTCACACTCAGCCGGCTGGCACTCCTCCCCCCCCCTCACCCACAGGCAGCGCTCAGCACTGCCACTGGCGTTTCACGCCAGGCGGGCTTTCATTGGCCCGCCAGTGTGAAATCGCGGTGCAGTGCCGATCGCGGTGCAGTGCCGATCGCGGTGCAGTGCCGATCGCAGCCCACCCGCCTGGGGCAATACTCTACCCCATGTCCCGCCAAATTTGTTTTCCCCAGCTTATTCCCACTAATAGCTTCGTGTGACTGCAGTAACTTTACCAAATCACTTTGACACTTGTCTGGAAGGTAACTAAGGTTCACATTTAAATCCTTAAGCACTTCCTCATTGTCCAATTTAATTACTTCCGTTTCCTTATCTACCACTGCTAATACTTCCCTTTGGTTATGTTCCCTGTCAAAGTACTTTTTAAGCATATTTACATGACACACCCTCTTCTTCTTTCTTCTACCTGGGGTATTTATTAAATGATTCACTTCACTCAGTCTCTTTTCAATCTGGTAAGGCCCACTAAAATTTGCCTTTAATGCTTCACCTAACCCTGGCAACAATACCAACATCTTTTCTCCAGCAACATATCTACGAGAATGTGCCATCTTATCTGCACTTGTCTTCATCAGTTGGTGTGGTAGCTTTAAATGCTCCTTAGCTGACACACATGCTCTATTTAATATTCCTCTAAATTCTGTCACATAATCCAGGGGAGTGGTTTCTGAATTTTGACCCACAAGTTTCTCCCGAATCAACATAAGTGGTCCCCTTACTTCATGACCATAGGTTAATTCAAAAGGACTAAATCCTGTTGATTTGTTTAGGGGCATCCCTAATAGCAAACGACAAGAAAGGAATCCCTCGATCCCAGTCCTGTGGGTAGTTTCGACTATATGCTCTCATCATAGTCATAATGTTTGATGCCATCTCTCTAAAGCTCCTTGTCATTGAGGGTGATAGGCTGACCACTTAAACTGCTTTATTCCCAAGGCTGTTCATTACTTCCTTAAACAGCTGTGACATGAAGTTTGAACCCTGATCCAACTGTATTTCTTTTGGTAACCATGTGTTGTGAAGAATTTTGTCAACTCCTCTACAATCCTCTTTGCTCTGATGTTTCGTAAAAGTATCACTCCCGGGAATCTAGTGGAAGCATCCATGATTGTCAGCAAGTACTGGTTTCCACTTTTGGTCTTAGGGAGGGGCCCTGCACTATCAGTCAGGACCCTGGTAAAAAGTTCCTCAAATGCTGGAATCAGAGTTAAAGGTGCAGGTTTAATTACTATTTGAGGTTTCTCTATCACCTGACATGTGTGACATGTTCGACAGAATTTGACTTCATCTTTATGCAGTCCAGGCCAATAGAAATGTTCTTGTATTTTAGCCTGAGTTTTCTAATTCCTAAATGTGTAGCTACTGAAATTTCATGAGCCACTCTTAATATCTCCTTGCTGAATCCAGATGGTATTACCATTTGATGTATTACCGCCCACTTTTCATCTTCCAGAACATGAGGAGGTCTCCATTTCCTCGTTAACACATTAGCTTTCTTCTGGAATACATTCTGCCTCTGTTTCAGAGTATAATTGCTTTATTCATGGATCTTTCTGCTGCAACTCTACCAATCTCCCTGAGTTAAGCACTTTAGCTTCATTCTCTCCCACCTCCCCTCGCTGAACAATCCTTTCAGAGACAGATGCAGCTAACTGGATGTCAGCATCCTTCCCCTGTCTTGCAGATTCTTCCTCTTCCTGTTTCAACCTGTTATGGCGCAGCAGATGGTAAATGCTGAGCTGCTCAACTCCCAGAGGGAAACTTGAAACTGCTGCCACAACTGTTTTGCAATTTGTATTTTATTTCAAAATGCTAACCTTGGATTCAGTAGTAATAAGTTCACCAAGGTGTAGAGTTTTTTTTACAAAACTAGATTAAACATTTATTAATAAAAGAAAAGATTTTAAGCACATACATAGGTCTACAAATTACTATTATAATAACTCCTAAATCTCCAAATTAATCTAGCTTCCAGTTACACCTCCATTAAGGCAACAATAAAGCAAAATAGATTTCAACGGACCCAGGCAAAGCGCACTCAATACCCTGTTCAGTGATATTCAAAGCGAATTCTCTTAGCTTCGGTTCCTGTAGACAGCAACTTAATGAACAGAGGCTGGAGGCTTTTCACACTCACATTAGATCTTAGAATTCCTTTCCCCTTACACATAGCCTCATCTCTATTATACATGTTTCTCCCTTTTCAATGTAAATTCCATTGTTTCAATATGCCTTTGCAACTTTACTATTCTCAAAATATAAATCTTCCACAGTACTCATATTATCAGTAACCTTTGGGAAAAATAAACACACTGTTTAGCTTAGCTTCTTCTGGCTAGGTGTAACATTTTACGATCTCTTTGAAATTCAAACAAACCCAAATTATCTAAAAATGCAAATTTTCCTCGCACCTCACATTCTAAAACTTCACCCATGTTTACATATTCAGCATTTCAAACCTAGCTTCCCTTTTGATCACTCAAAAGCTCCAGATTAGCCGTCTCTAAGTCAACTAAATCCCCCCCCCCACACACACACACACAGAAACTAATCCAAGCACCACTATTAACCTATCTTTACAATAAATCACAATAATATTATGAAAATTATTATATTTTCATGACAATTTGTGATCTCATTACGAAACAAGCTGGAAGCAACCTAGGATACTCTTTCTGAGCATCTCTGTTGATTGCGTCTCCACGGGCTGCTCGACTACAGTAGGCATCATCAACACCTGTGACCCAGCTATATAATTTCCTAGGATAAATTGAACCCCTGCAATGGGCAATTTTTCCACTACCCCGACAATCACCTCGCCTGTTTTCAACCTACTTTTTAAATTAACACACACTTCAAAATGCTGCAATGCTAAAACCAAATGTAAAGTCTCTTTTTCTATAGTTGAATATTTCTTCTGATGCACATGTGAGAAATGCCCCACTGGTTTCTCAAGTCCCAGTTCATCTTCCTGCAGCACCAACACCCACATCACTGGCGCCAACAGGCATTTTAAACTGCGCTGTACAGTCAGGCACTGAGAGAACAGGTGTAGCTGTTCGTACAGTTTTCAAACTGTCAAATGCATTCTGATGCTCCTGTGTCCATCGGAATCTCCTGTTCCTTTTCAATAACCCACTCAGTGCTGAAATTTGGCACGAGTTTTCGATAAAATCCACTCATGCCCAGAAATCTCAAAACTTCCCATTTCGTTGTAGGCGCCGGGAACTCTACAAAAACATTTTCCTTCGCATCTGGTGCAGCCTCTTGACCATGTCCGACAGCGTGGCCCAAATGTGCAGCTTTCACTTTTGCACGTTCGCTTTTAGCCAAAATTTGTCACCAAATTGGCATCCTGTCGTTGGTCAAGCAGCTCCTTTTCACGTCATGGATGTTTCTCCCAGAACACCACTAAACCGCCAATATAAACAGCACAATTGCTCAGTCCCTCAATCACTTCGTGTTTGCTGGTCTCTGAAATGTTGCTGGCGTGTTTTTCATGCCGAAGGGCATTGCTTTGCAGTGAGATAAATCATCCGGGATCACAAAAGCTGATACCTCTTTTCCCCATTCCGATAAGGGCACTTGCCAGTAAACTCGCGGCAAGTCACTATTTCTGATAAATGCTGATCGACCCACTCTCCTGATACAATCCTCCCATCGTGGAGTAGGATACGAACCCACCTTTGTTACTGTGTTCACTTTACGGTAAATGGGCAGAACTTGGCGCTCGGCGTGTGGGTCCGCGCCTGACCCGCACGAGCATAAAATAGCGCGCGATGACATCGGGCGAGCATCCCGGGCTGGGGCCACACTTCACTCGGGCGGGCACGCACAATAGTCAGAAGCGCGCCCACCGACAATTAAGAGGGTAATTAAGCCCATTAAAGTTCCAATTGCCCTCGATTTGTTTTGTGGTCTGTCCAATCTTTCGGTTGGCGGACGGGCGAATCTGCCAGGCGGGCTTTGCATTTTTGATGAAACCTCACCCAAGGGCGGGATGAGGTTTCCGTTATTAAATTAAAAATGCATGGGCAGAATTTCCATCGTGTACATGTTCAGGCGACCGACTCTGACACGTGGACATTTTCTTTCCCCGGATTTTAAAATCTTTATTTATTTGTTTTTAAATCCTTCGGTTCCCGGAGGCAGCTCTCTGCCTTCAGGGAGCTTTCATTCTGCGCTCCCCCCGCTCCCGCGCCCGTCCTCCTCCCGCCTCCAATTTGGCAGCGCTGAGAATTTTATCGCGCGTTTCTCGCCGGCTGGCCGTTAATCGATCAGCCAGCCTGAAATCACGGTGGGGTGGGCTGATCGCAGGCGGTGGTCTGTTCCCCGGCTGCTCCCAGGCCCGCCAATCGTGCCCGCATGCTGACCTAAACATCCTGTCTCATAGTCTTTGTATCCATCCGGTTTTGGCACCATTATAATTACTGTGACGGGTTCTATGATGTCATTTTCAAGCATAAATTCAATTTCGTTCCATGCTTGAGCCAATTTTACTGGATTTAACCCATGTGGTTGTTGCCTTATTGAAACTGAATCCCCCACATCAACATCATGCAAAGCCAAATTCGTTTTCCCTGGTCAATTTCCATAAATTGCTTTGTGGGATTGCAACATCTCTTGTAAATCACTTTGACAGCTTTTTTTGGAAGGTAACTTAATGTCACATTTAGATTCTTAAGTACCTCCTCATTGTTCAATTTAATTAGAGGAAGGTCAATTTCAGAATATTTAATTCCTGTTTCCTCCTCTTTACCGACAACTACCAGTATCCCCTTCAGTTTATCCTCCCTGTCAAAGTACCTTTTTAGCATGTTTACATGGCATACTCGTTGACTCTTTCTTCTTTCTAAGATATTCACTAGATAGTTTACCTCACTCAGTCTCTTTTCAATCTGCTAAGCTCCACTAAACCTTGCCTTTAATGGTTCGCCTGGCACTGGCAACAATACTAACGCTTTTTCCCCACACACAAAACTATGAGCCTTTGCACTATTATCCACATTTGCCTTCATCACTTCTTGAGACACCTTTAAATGTTTCCTAGGTAGCTCACATGCCTTGCTTAATCTTCCTCTGAATGTCATCACATGATCCAGGGGAGTAGTTTCAGAACTTTGACTCACTAATTTCTGCTGAATCAGTTTGAGTGGTCCCCTTACTTCATGACCATAAATTAACTCAACAGGACCGAACCCTTGTTGACTCATTAGGGTCGTCCCTAATAGCAAACAACGAGAATGGAATCCCTCAATCTCAGTCATGTGGGTAGTCTTGTCTATATGCTCTAATCATTGTCTTTAATGTTTGAGGCCACTTTTCTAATGCACCTTGTGATTCATAGTGATAGGCTGACAACTTAAATTGCTTTATTCCTAGGCTGTTCATTATTTCTTTAAATAGCTGTGACATGAAATTGGAACCCTGATCCGACTGTATTTCTGTTGGTAATCCATATCTTGTAAAGAATTTGATTAACTCCCCTACAATCACCTTTGCTGTTGTTTTCCTTAAAGGTATTGCTCCTGGGAATCTCGTGGACACATCCATGATTGTCAGTAAATACTAATTTCCACTTTTAGTCTTAGGGACGGGTCCTGCACAATCAATCAGGACCCTGTTAAAAGGTTCTTCAAATGCTGGAATTGGAATTAAAGGTGCAGGTTTAATCACTGCTTGAGGTTTCCCTATCACTTGACATGTGTGACAGGTTTGACAGAATTTAACTGCATCTTTTTTTTAGTCCAGGCCAATAGAAATGTTGTTGTATCTTAGTTTGAGTTTTCCTAATTCCCAAATGTCCAGCCATTATGATTTCATGAGCCACTCTCAATATTTCATTCCGGAACCCAGATGGTATCGCTACTTGGTGCACTGTCGCCCAGTTTTCATCTGCTGGGACAAGAGGCTTTCTCCATTTCCTCATTAACACATTCTTTTTAAGGTACTAACATTCTGGAATGTATCCTGCTTCTGTTTCAGAATAAGCAATTTGGTATTAACTGCTTTAACTCCACTAACTTCAAGAAAGTAAACACCTCGGCCTCATCTTCTCCTCCTGAGTAATCTTTTCAATGATTGAATCAGTATCCTCCCCCTGTCTTTTAGATTCTTCCTCTTCCTGTTTTAGTTTGTGTGTCTGTGATCTCGTCACCACACAACCTGGAAGCAATCCAGGATGTTCCTCCTGTAAAACCTCTGTTAATCGCATCTCAACAGGCCCCTCCACTACAGAAGGTGTAGTCAATATTTGCGATCCAGCTGTATCATTTCCTAGAATAAGTTGAACCTCACCAATAGGCAATTTCTCTACCATTCCAACAATCACCTCTCCTGTTTTCAAATCACCTTTTAAATTTAGCTTATACAACAAAATAGGCTTGAATCCCCCATGAATTCCACTAACACTTTCTCCTGCAATAACCCTTCTGGACAGCAGATGACACTAGCCCCTGTATCACTTAAGATCTTAAAAGTTTTTCCTGCTTTTCCCACAACAAACTTCTCATTCTCTTCCACTCTGCAGCTGAAAAAAATCCAAAGGAAATTCAGGAACAGACTGCCCTCTGGCTTGGAACTGGGTGGCTGCTTCAAATACAGAACCTTTCTCAGCGCAGATCTGGTGTCAGGACATCTCCCCCTCACAGCCACCTCAACTCAGCTAAACACCTTTCCTTTCAGTACTCTTTCCCCCTTTGATCTTAGACTCCATTGTTCTAAACACCTCTTTGAACTCAAATTTTCCAAAATATAAAGGTCTTTCATGTTTTCCTATTGTCTTCACTTTCGGGTCACAAATAAAATTTAATCATCTTCCGTTGTTTACTGATCAAACCTTTGTAAGTTGTAAAAGTCCCTTGTCACTTCTAAACTCCCCTTTGAAAGTTAACAGCTGAAAAGTCAAGTTCCTATTTATCTTGTAATGCAAGTTTCAAACCCAACCTATTTCCTTGTACATTCAACCTCACCAGAGCCTCTCATTACAAATGCCTGCATTTAGCAACCTTTACCTTTCATCTCTCTGCTCCCACAGACAAGCTGTCTTCACTAACCTTCCCTCGTTTAATTGCACACAGACACACAGACACACACACACACACACACACACACACGTGTGTGCACACGCACACACACACGCACACACACGCGCACACACGAGCGCACACACACACGCGCACACACACACACATGCACACACATGCACACACACGCACACACACATGCACACACACGTGCACACACACACACACACGCACACATGCGCACACTCGCGCACACACACGCGCGCACACACACACATGTGCACACTCGCGCACACACACACGCACACACACACACACGCACACGCACACACACTCGCGCACACACATGCGCACACGCACACACACGCACACACACAGCCTCCTTTACAGAATACCGCCATGTTCCCAAAAAATATTTTAAGAACTGCACAGTTCTCAGGCGTTTGATATTATCAGGAGTTTTGTATTATCAGGTGTTTGATATTATCAGGAGTTTTGTACTATCAGGTGTTTGGTGTTGCCAATGCTGTCAGATGCAATATGTGAACTTGCTCTTTCTGATTTTAAAGTATGGGGGGCCCTTTGTGTGAATATGCTTCACTTCGAGCAGGTACAAGTGAGTCTTTGTTAAAAAGTGAGTTTATTTTAGGCCAGCATTTATTGCCCACCCCTAATTGTACTTGTTCAGAGGGCATTTAAGAGTCAACCACATTAGTGAACCAGATGGGTTTATACAACAACCGGCAATGGTTTCATGGTCATCATCAGACTTTTAATTGCAGATTTTTATTGAATTCAAGTTCCACCACCGGCTGTGGTAGAATTTGAACTCGTGTCCGCAGAGCATCACCCTGCCCTTCTGGATTACTTGTCCAGTGAAACTGTGTGTGTGCTGGGAGCTACACATATTCACGCACAGGACCCTGTCCTTTTCAAACTGAAACAGCATGTTCACGCATTGCACCTTTTTCAACTAAACAAAAGCTCGGGGGGATAGCCAATCCCTGCTTCATGACCCATGGCAATGCCTTGACCAATCAGAGTACAACCTGACTGGTGTGAGTTTAAACAAAACTTGGCAGTTAACTGTTCCCTGTTGCATTCTCCATGATGATGCCTCTACCAATCAGAAACCCTCTTAACAACCAATCAGCGCTCTCTTTGCATGCAGTATAAATTGTTGTTCCCTTTACAATTGGTATTCTTGCGAATGTCCAAATGAAGTGTTCGACAACATGTCTCTTTATTCAGCAATACAACAAAGTCCTGTACGACCGAATGACTAATCCCTTAACTCTGTTCACTGGAGAGATATAATTCTAAATCCCTTTCTGTCTTTTTTTTCCCTATTCTGTTTGAATCACCAATAGATATTTAATCCCTGCTTGTTCTGGTCAAGCGACGGGAACCCCGCCTTCCTATCTTTAGCTCAGAGCTGGGAGAAACCCATTCCTTCAGAGGTCGTGAGTGTGCATCTAGAGAAAGTTAGCAGGTATGGACCTTTGCCTTTTACTGCTTGCTGCTTTACAGTGGTGTAATTTCTCTTACAATGTGTTCAGAGGCATTCACATTGATCCAATCCATCATTCACCAGATATCGGCCCACTGACCCCCTCCCTCAAGAGCTGTCCATTTATTTGCAGCCCCCTTTGCCGTGACTTCAGCAATTTTTGCGTGAGATGCCTGAGTGGGCAGCACAGGCACTGCAGGACAGGAAAATGACACTCCAGGTACCTGAGCACACAATCCAGACCCAGCTTCCCTGTGCAGTACTGAGGGAGTGCCGCACTGTCGGAGGGTCAGTACTGAGGGAGTGCCGCACTGTCAGAGGGTCAGTACTGAGGGAGTGCCGCACTGTCGGAGGGTCAGTACTGAGAGAATGCCGCACTGTCGGAGGGTCAGTACTGAGGGAGTGCCGCACTGTCGGAGGGTCAGTACTGAGGGAGTCCCGCACTGTTGGAGGGTCAGTACTGAGGGAGTGCCGCACTGTCGGAGGGTCAGCACTGAGGGAGTGCTGCACTGTCAGAGGATCAGTACTGAGGTAGCCTTTCAGTTGAAATGGTGAGCCGAGGTGTGACTGCCCTCTCAGGTGGAGGTCTCACTAATTCCCAGATATCCCAAGTTGCAGATTCGAAGAATGGGTTCTGATTGGTGGGTTCTGATGTACGATTCACCCACCAATGAGGTCGCTGAAGGCACGGCCACCAATGGTGGAGCAGTGAAAATCAAGGATCCTTAGGAGGCCAGAATTGGAGGGACACAGAGATGTAGGAGGGTGTTTGGGACTGGAGGAGAATACAGAAACGGGGAGAGGGGAGGCCACGGAGGGGTTTGGAATTTTAAAACTGAGGCGCTCCCGGACCCGCGAGCAGTGTGGGTCAGCACGCACGAGGGGTGAGGAAAACCTGGTGCGAGCCATGGTAGGGGAGGGCAGAGTTTCGTGTGTGGTTCAGGTTTTCATGAGGCCAGGCGGGAGGAGTTGAGCCCAGGGGTAACGAATAAGGCATGGATGAAGGTTTCCACAGCGGATGAGCCGAGGCGGGGGCCAAGTCCGGCAATGTCACGGAGATGGAAGCAGGCGATCTGGGTGGCGGAGTGGATATAGGCTGGGAGGCTCATCCCGGGTCCAAGTAAGGCACCAGGGCTGCTACTGGCCTGATTCAGCCTCAGGAAGCAGTCAATGAAGTAAACTCCAATAACAGACCATCTCACACACACGTACGGTGGGGTGAAGTGGATAAGGGATGAAAGGGAGGCCAGAGTTGGGAAGGATAGAGGTTTTGGAATGTTGATTGGTGCAGGGTTGGAGGAGGTTACAGAGCTAGAGAGGGGTGAGGTCATGGATAGCGTTACAAAGGGTCTTTCTTTAAAATCTTTTGACAGGCTGTGGCCTTCACTGGCTGGGCCCAGCATTTATTGCCCCTTGAGAAGGTGGTGGTGAGCTGCCTTCTTGAACCGCTGCAGTCCATGTGGTGTAGGTACACCCACAGTGCTGTTAGGGAGGGAGTTCCAGGATTTTGACCCAGCGACAGTGAAGGAACGGCCGATATATTTCCAAGTCAGGATGGTGAGTGACTTGGAGGGGAACTTCCAGGTGGTGGTTTTCCCCATGTGTCTGCTGCCCTTGTCCTTCTAGATGGTAGTGATCGTGGGTTTGGAAGGTGCTGTCTAAGGAGCCTTGGTGAGTTTCTGCAGTGCATCTTGTAGATGGTACACACACTGCTGCTACTGTGCGTCGGTGGTGGAGGGAGTGAATGTTTGTGGATGGGGTGCCAATCAAGCTAGGCTGCTTTGTGCTGGATGGTATCGAGCTTCTTGAGTGTTGTGGGAGCTGCACTCACCCAGGCAAGTGGAGAGTGGTTTGTGTGCACTCTCTCTCCTAACAGCACAGTGGGTGTACCTACACCACAGGGACTGCAGCGGTTCAAGAGGGCAGCTCACCCACCACCTTCTCAAGGGGCAATTAGGGATGGGCAATAAAAGCTGGGCCTAGCCAGCGACACCACATCCCCGTGAATGAATGAAAAAACATGTAGGAGTGGCTGTGTTTCATGTGTCTCGTGTTTGGCGAATATAAAATCTGACAGTTTCTTTCTCCCCATGACTCAGATTTGAGTCCGAGTTTGACCTACGGACCTATGACCCGGAAGGAGTTGTGTTTTATGGTGATTCTAACGCGGGCAATAACTGGTTCATTCTGGCGTTAAGAAACGGCAGGCCCGAAATCCAGATTAAGAACGAACACTGTCGTCTCACCGTGTCATCTGGTGACATCCTAAACGATGGAAAGTGGAGGAAGGTAAGTCCCTTTCACCCCTAACTCAGAGTGGATCGCAGGGGCAGGAGGAGGGCCGTTCAGCCCCTCGAGCCTGTTCTGCCAATCAATGAGATCGTGGTTGATCTGTGACTTAAGCCTTTGCCCCAAATCTCTTCATACCTTCAGTGAACAAATATCAACCAATCTCAGCTTCAAAATGATTAATTGAGCCCCAACATCTACTGCTTTTTAAGCTAAAGAGTTCCCCATGTTTAACACCTCTTTGCACGATATTCCCTAACTTTTCTCTCCTGAACAGCCTGTCTCTGATTGTAGCCGGTCTCAAACACCTCGATTAGATCACCCCCTTACTCTTCCAGACTCGAGGGAGTTACAAGCCTAGTCTGCGCAAACCATCCTCGGTACTTAACCCTTTTAGCCCCTTATTTTAGAGAAGCTGTGTTGTGCTGTCTCCCCACCGCCCACCACCTCCCCACCCCCACCCCCACACATTTTAGTTAAGGCAGTTAAGAGTCAACCCCATTGCTGTGGGTCTGGAGTCACATGTAGGCCAGACCGGGTAAGGACAGCAGATTTCCTTTCCTAAAGGGACATTAATGAACCAGATGGGTTTTTTACAACAATCGATGATAGTTTCATGGTCGCCATTACTGAGATTAGCTTTATATTCCAGATTTATTGATTGAATTTAAGCTCCAGCAAACACCATGGTTGGTTTTGAACCCCAGTGTTATATGATGTTGTATGTGCCCTGCCATTGTAATTGAAAGGTGCTCGGCAGAGCAAGGGTTAACGTGGGACTGGAGAATAGCACTGCCCACGGTATGATGTATAGAGTCACATGGTAATAGGCGCAAATGGAACAATCTAGAGAGAACCCTCTAGAAGCAGCCTAACTTGCCTGGAGAAACGGTAGCACTCATGACAGTAACCTGGGATCTGTAAATAGCTGAATAGGTTTAAATATACAAGTCTCAAGACCTTCCCATCAACGATTCACAACAGGCGACATCCATATCGCAACACCCAGAGCATTAGCGTGGGCCTCGGGATTACTTAACCCAGTGACATTACCGCTATGCCACCATCTCCCCTGTTTCAGATCAGTACCAGTCATTCCCAAACTTCTCCTCCTGGACCTTCAATCCCAATCTCTCCGATACTGGTTAAAATTCATGAGGATGTTGCTCGGAGTAGAGAAAAGATTGGATAGGCTGGGGTTCTTGTATTTGGAACAGAGGAGGAGGGGGGATTTAATCAAGGTGCATTAAATTGAGGAGACTAGTCAGAGTGGCTCGGAGGAACTATTTCCCTTAGCAGAGAGGACAACCATTAAAGTCATTGGTAGGAGGATTAGAGGTGAATTGAGGGGTAATTTTTTCACCCAGTGGGGATCTGGAACTCACTGCCTGAAAGGGTGTAGACAGAAACCCTTGTCACATTTAAAATTCACTTGGATAATAGAATGTACAGTACCCTGGGCTTTATTAATAGGGGCACAGAGTACAAGAGCAAGGAGGTTATGTTAATATGATCACGCGAATTAGGAGCTGAAGTGGCCCCTTCAGCCCCTCGAGTCTGTTCCACCATTTGCTAAAATCATGGCTGATCTGATTGTGGCCTCAACTCCGCTTTCCTGTCTGCTGTCTCCCACCCCCCACCCCCTCCCATCATAACCCTCGACTTCCTTGTCGATCAAGAACCTATTTAACTCAGCCTTAATAATATCCCAGCTGAAACAAACTCAGGGATGTGATGATGGAACTGGATAAAACGCTGGTTAGGCCACAGCTGGAATTTTGTGTACAGTTCGGGTCACCACATTACAGGAGGGACATAATTGGTCTGGAGAGGGTACGGAGGAGGTTTACAAGAATGTTGCCAGGTCTTGAAAGTTGTTGCTATAAGGAAGGATGAGATAGGTGAGGGTTGTTTTCCTTCGAACAGAGGAGACTGAGGAGTGACCTAAATTATTGGGGTGTACAAGATTATGAGGGGCCTAGATAGGGTGGACAGGGAAGACTTGTTTTCCCCTAACTGAGGGGTCAATACCCAGGGGGCATAGACTTAAGGTGATTGGTGGAAGGATTAGAGGGGACATGAGGAAAAACCTTTTCACCCAGAGGGTGGTGGGCATCCGAAAATCACGGCCTAAGTTGGTGGTTGAGGCTGAAACGCTCAACTCATTTAAAAAGGTACCTGGATCTGAAGCGCTGTAACCTGGGAGGCTACAGACCAGGTGCTGAAAAGTGGGATTAAAATAAGCTGCTGGTTTTGCTCTCTCTTTTTTTGGCCAGCACCAGATACGATGGGCTGAATGGCCTCTTTACCGCGCCGTAACTTTTCTGCGGTTCTAACTCTGTGCGGAAGAGAATTCCATAGACTCGTGGCCCCTGAGAGTAAATATTTCTCCTCATCTCCGTCTCAAATGGGAGACCTCGTGTTTTTAAACTGTGTCCCCTAGTAACAGACTCTCCCACGAGGGGGAAACACACTCTCAGCATCCACCCTGTCAACTCCCCTCAGGATCTTATACGTTTCAATAAGATCCCCTCTCATTCTGCTAAAATCCAATGGGTACAGGCCCAGCCTGTCCAACCTTTCCTCATAAGATAATCCTCCCAACCCAGGGATCAGTTGAGTGAACCTTCTATGTAAACCTGTATAAAACACTGGCCCAGCTTTGACTAGAGTGCTGTGTCTAGTTCTTTAGGAAAGAAGTGGAGGTGTTAGAGAGAGCGCAGAAAAGAGTCACAAGAATGGTCCTAGGGATGAGGAACTTCAGT
Organism: Cetorhinus maximus; assembly: GCF_964194155.1. Lineage (NCBI taxonomy): Eukaryota > Metazoa > Chordata > Chondrichthyes > Lamniformes > Cetorhinidae > Cetorhinus > Cetorhinus maximus. The sequence continues at coordinate 1,040,352 of NC_135912.1, read as the reverse complement.
TGTGTCGATTGACTGGAGAAGTTGGGACTGTTCTCCTTGGAGAAGAGAAGGCTGGGAGCAGATTTGACGGAGATGTTCAAAACCATGAGGGGTCTGGACAGAGTAGATAGGGGGGAAACTGTTCCCATTGGTGGAAGGATCGAGAACGAGAGGGGCACAGGTTTAAGGCGATTGACTAAAGAAGCAATAGAGACATGGGCAGAAACCTCTTCGCGCAGCGAGTGGGTGGGATCGGAAATGCGCAGCCTGAGAGTGTGGTTCTTCGACCGAGGGAACTGCATTATTTTCTGAAAAGGGACAATGAGCAAGGCTACAGGGAGAATGGCACCCGGCGCATTGCTCATTCGGAGAGTCAGCATAGACACAATGGGCTGAATGGCCTCCTTCTTGCGCTGTGACAACTCTGTGACTCTGGATACCCATTCGGGGCGCTGTACCCCAAAGGAGTGCGCACCGAGGGATGGGAGGTGGGCTTAGACTGGATAGTGCTTTCGGACAGTACAAAGACAGGATGGGCCCGAATGGCCTCCTCCCCTGCTGTAAATTTGCTGTGCTAACTGTTACCAGCCTGTGTCCTTCTCCTCCCTTGCTCTCTCTCTCTCTCCACAGATAGCCGTGAGGAGCCAAGAGAACGAGATCAAACTGACAGTGAATCAAAAGGTTGCTTTGGCCATCAGAATTTTTCCAAGCGTGGGGTTGGATGGTAACCTGATCAACATGAGGATTGCCATAGGTGGGCTTCTCATCAATGAATCCAGCCTTCTAATGCCAGTGAGTGACCCTGACACACAGGGCGGTGTTTCCCCAGGGGTTAGTGTGGGACCCCACCGCTCTTTCTGAGAGGCACTGACCACCTGGATTGGGCACAACTCCAACTGACGTCAACCTGGGAAATGTGCTAAGCAACAAGGAGGGGATGGGGAAGAGAACCGGGGGACATGAGGGGGGGCATCCCGGTTTTTTTTAACGCAGCGGGTTGCTGTGATCTGGAAGGCATGGCCCGAAAAGGGGCGGCGGAAGCAGATTCAGTCGGAACTTTCAAAAGGGAATTGGATAAATACTTGAAAGGGAAGGGTTTGCAGGACTGTGCAGAGGAAGAAGCGGGGGTGGGGGGGGTGGAGGTTGGGAGTTCCAAAGAGCCAGAACAGGCACAATGGGCCCAATGGCCTCTTTCTGGGCTGAATGTTGTGGTGAATTTTCATGCTGGCTTGGGGTTTGGGGTCCAGGGCAGTCGGAGGTGCCACATCGAATGTCTCCACAGGAGGTGACGGACAACCCATGTGACAAGACCTTTACCTTAACCCCTTCAGCTCAAACACCCGTTGGATGCCTGCATGGCAAACTGGAATTGGCTGCAACAAAACACTTCATGGCTCGTGAAGAAAGTGGCCAACAATCCCAACTTACAGTGTCCGACCGACATCATGCCGGGATCCTTCTTCCCTGGAGTGGGAATGGCTGTCTTCAAATGCAGCGGTAAGAGAACCTCAGCGATTTACCCGCCCCCCGACCTCCCCTTGAGTCTCTCCAAGAACCCACCAGCCGCTATTGGAAGAGAAGGGTTGGGGGGTGGGCGGCGGGGGTGTGGGGCGGAGAGGATGTTCTCCCCGGCGTCCCGGGGCCCAATCCTTCAACCCCCAACAGCTTAACAAAGAAACCGGACGACCTGCCTCATTACCGCGTGGGATCCTGCTCTGCGCAAATTGGCTCCCGCGTTTTCTACAGTGACTATGCTTTTGGTGGGGGTGGGGTGGTGGGCGGAGGGGGGTGGGTGGGGGGGAGAAAAAAAATGCCCTTCTATGGGTGTGAGAGGTGGCCAAGGTGGTGTTGGGGGCTGTAGAATTGCAACCCCCTCCCCACAGGTATCATGTGTGTGTGTGTGTGTGTGTGTGTGTGTTCCAGCCCAGCCCACCTTCCCGATATATATCTCTCTCCTTTTCCTTTTCCAGAGCTCCTGAACAAGTCCGAATCTCCGACGGGCTGGGTCCTGAGGTTCGAGGTGGTGATACGTCCGCGGAAGCACAGTGGTCTCGTCATGGCCTTACTGTCAGGCGCACACAACTGTCTCCTTAAGTTACAGTTCTCTCTCCAGGACAGGCATGAGGTGCTTAAACCGTTTTATTCTCTCACGAGATGTGCTGGTGTCGCCGGCAAGGCCAGCATTTGTTGCCCATCCCTAATTACCCTTAAACCGAGTGGCTCCTAACACCATTTCCGAGGGGCAGTTAAGAGGCAACCACGTTGCTGTGGGGTCTGGAGTCACGTGTAGGGCCAGACCGGGTAAGGACGGCAGATTTCCCTCTCTAAAGGGGCATTAGTGAACCAGATGGGGTTTTTCACAACAATCGATGATAGTTTCATGGTCACCGTCACTGAGACTAGTTTTCAATTCCAGATTTTATTAATTGAATTTAGATTCCACCGGTTGCCCTGGTGGGGTGGGGATTCGAACCCCTGTCCCCCAGGGCATTAGCCTCAGAATGACTAGCCCAGCGACATTCCCACTACGCCGCCATTTCCCCATTAACCTGGGAAAGAGAGCGTGGGAGTCGGGGCCTCCTGCCCAGTTCCCACAGCAGAGGCTCCCGGGACCTTCCCTCGCTCCTTGGCTGATCTTGCCTTGAGAAGACTCGCTTTCTTTGTGCCATGCAGGGGGGCGGAGACGGGGATTGGGGAAAGCCTATGGGTTTCCATCCAGTGACCAGCGCCCCACCCCACCCACCCTTACCCATTCCCCCAAGTTGAAAATTGCCCCAGTGGAGGGTAGCTGAGCACAACGTTAGGGCTAATTATGATTCCCGCCAGGGTCAAATAGCCGGTGGATGCTGAGAGTCTGGGGTGAGAGTGGCCACTCAGGCGAGGCATCTGGAGAGCAACCTGGAGACACCCAGGCCCCACAGATAAGTGGAGATTGGGTCCTTTTTGACGCTAAATTGGTTAATCCAGCACAGCCCAGTGTCAAGCTAATGTACTGAATTATTCTCCTTAGAGCAGAGAAGGTTAAGGGGGAGATTGAATTGAGGCGTTCAAAATCCTGAGGGGTTTGGATAGAGTCAATGAGGAGAAACTGTTTCCCAGCGGCAGGAGGGTCGGTAACCAGAGGGACACAGATTGAAGAGAATCGGGAAAAGGACCAGAGGGGGAGATGAGGAGAAGGTTTTTTTTTACACAGCGAGTTGTTGTGATCTGGAAGGCGCTGCCTGAAAGGGCGGCGGAAGCAGATTCAATAGGAACTTTCCAAAGGGGAAGGCTGTTGACTGATTTCAGCCAATCAGGTAAGGCAGAATTTGATTGCTTTCCAATTGGTCACATGAAGTTGGCTTTCCGTGATGATGGGCATGTGGGCTGACCAATGGCGGTAGGGTGTTGGGAGGTGGGGGGCGGCGACACATTGGCGGTCTTGTGATGAAACCTCCAAGACTCAAACCAGTCAGGGTTGGCAGTCCCACCGATAGATGTACAATCTTTCCATCTGCATCACCATCCACCGCCCCCGACCATTTACCATTCGCCTCTTTGACCCCCAGTATTTGTCAATGTTCCTCAGCATTTCAAACTGGTCCTGGGATCCACAACGCTCATCAGCTTGGCCGGCCCTACCAGACTGTGTGACGGGCAGCGGGTCAACATAACCATCTCGGAGAGCGAGGCGACATTGCAAGTTGGGTATCAGCATGGCCGTCACACTGTGGACGCGAGTGACTTTGCAGCTCTGAACACCTCGTGGTTCAGGAAAGATGTTTTGTTGTTTCTGGGAGGCCTTCCAGGTGAGAACCCCAACACCCACCCCCCCAATACCCACCCACCCACCCCAACCCCAACCCCAACCCCAACACCCACCCCCCCCAACACCCACCCCCCCAACCCCAACCCCAAACCCAACCCCAACACCCACCCCCCACAACCACAACCCCAACCCCAACACCCACCCCCCCAACCCCAACCCCAAACCCAACCCCAATACCCACCCACCCCAACCCCAACCCCAACCCCAACACCCACCACCCTCAACTCCAACCCGAACCCCAAACCCAACACCCACCCTCCCCCCAAAAACCCACCCCCCCAACCCCAAACCCAACCCCAATACCCACCCACCCCAACCCCAACCCCAACCCCAACACCCACCACCCTCAACTCCAACCCGAACCCCAAACCCAACACCCACCCTCCCCCCAAAAACCCACCCCCCCAACCCCAAACCCAACCCCAACACCCACCCCCCACAACCACAACCCCAACCCCAACCCCAACACCCACCCACCCCAACCTCAACCCCAACACCCACCACCCCAACCCCAACCCCAACACCCACCCCTCACCAACCACAACACCAACCCCAACACCAACCCCAACACCAACCCCAACCACAACACCCACCCACCCCAACCCCAACCCCAACACCCAACACCCTCAACCCCAACCCCAACCCCAACACCCACCACCCTCAACCCCAACCCCAACCGCAACACACACCTCCCCCAACACCAACCCCAACCCCAATCCCAACGCCCACCCCCCCAACCCCAACACCACCAACCCCTACCCCAACCCCAACCCCAACCCCAAAACCCACCCCCCCAACCCCAACCCTAACACCCACCCCTCCAACCCCAACACCAACCCCAACACCCACCCCCCCAACCCCAACCCCAAACCCAGCCCCCACCCCCCCAGCCCCAACCCCAACCCCAACACGCACCCACCCAACCCCAACCCCAACACACACCCCCCCAACCCCAACCCCAACACGCACCCCCCCACCCCAACCCCAACACCCACCCCCCCAATCCCAGCCCCAACCCCAAAACCCACCTCCCCCAATCCCAACGCCAACACCCACCCACCCAACCCCAACCCCAACCCAAACCCCAACCCCAACACCCAACCTCCCAACACCCCCAACCCCAACCACAACCCCCAACACCCACCCACCCAACCCCAACCCCAACACCCACCTCCCCAAACCCCAACCCCAACCCCAACTCCAACTCCAACTCCAACGCCAACTCCAACTCCAACCCCAACACCTACACCCCCAACCCCAACCCCAACCCCAACCCCAACTCCAACCCAAACTCCAACTCCAACCCCAACCCCAAATCCAACTCCAAGTCCAACCCCAACTCCAACTCCAACCCCAAATCCAACCCCAAATCCTACCCCAACCCCAACCCCAACCCCAACACTCACCCCAACCTCAACCCCAACTCCAACACCAACCCCAACCCCAAACCCAACCCCAACTCCAACCCCAACACCCACCCCCCCAACCCCAACCCAACCCCAACACCCACCCCCCCCAACCCCAACCCCAACACCCAGCCCCCCAACCCCAACCCCAACCCTACCCCAACTCCAACTCCAACCCAAACCCCAAACCCCAACCCCAACCCCAACCCCAAATCCAACTCCAACTCCAACCCCAACTCCAACCCCAACTCCAACTCCAACCCCAAATCCAACCCCAAATCCTACCCCAACCCCAACCCCAACCACAACACCCACCCTCCAACTCCAACCCCAACACCCACCCCCCCAACCCCAACCCCAACCCCAACTCCAACCCAAACCCCAATCCCAACCCCAACCCCAACACCCACCCCCCAACCCCAACCCCAACCCCAACTCCAACCCCAACCCCAACACCCACCCCCCAACCCCAACCCCAACCCCAACTCCAACACCCACCCCAACACCTACCCCCCAACCCCAACCCCAACACCCACCCCCCAACACCCACACCCCTAACCCCAACCCCAACCCCAACACCCACCCCCCCAACCCCAACCCCAACCCCAACACCCACCTCCCCAACGCCAACCCCAACCCCAACACCCACCACCCCCCAGCACCAACCCAAATCCCAACCCCAACACCCACCCCCCCCAACCCCAACCCCAACTCCAACTCTAACTCTAACCCCTACCCCAACTCCAACCCCAACCCCAACCCCAACCTCAACCCCAACCCCAACCTCAACCCCAACCCCAACCCCCACCCCAACTCCAACCCCATCTTGTTTAAAAGGTGGACCCCGGGGGGGGGGTGAGGTTGACCCAGGACAGATTCACCAGGGTTCAATTATTTCTCCAAGATCAACAAGTGGTGTAGCCTTGGTTAGTATTTCTTACTCTTTATTCTTTGATTGGGTTTGGGCCTCGCTGGCAAGGCCAGCGTTTGTTACCCATCCCTAATTGCCCCTTGAGCTGAGTGGCTCGCTCGGCCATTTCAGGGGGCGTTTAAGAGTCAACCCCATTGCTGTGGGTCTGGAGTCACATGTAGGCCAGACCGGGTAAGGGTGGCAGATTTCCTTCCCTAAAGGGGCATTAGGGAACCAGATGGGTTTTTTTTTAATCCCTCTCAGAACAATCGATGATAGTTGCCACAGTCACCATCACTGAGACTCACTTTCAATTCCAGATATATTCATTCATCGATTGCATTTAAATTCCACCAGTTGCCGGGGTGGGATTTGAACCCGCATCCCCAGGGTATTAGCCTGGGCCTCTGGGTTATTCGTCCAGTGATATTGTCACCATCTCCCCCTTGAGGATAGAAGATTAAGGGTTGATCTACATTGAGGTGTTTAAGGTGGTTAGAGGAATTGGTAGGGTTCATAAAGAGAAACAAGTTCCTCTAGTGGATCGGTTGGGGTGGGGGAAGAGTCCAGGACCTTAAAATTGGAGCCAGGCCGTTCAGGGGTGATGTCAGGAAGGACTTCATCACACACAGAGGGGGGGAGTGGGAATCAGTCTCCCTCAAAAAGTTGTCCAGGCTGAGGATCAATTGGAAATTTCAAAATTGAGATTGATAGATATTTTTTGGGGGGTACAGGGGGCGCGGGTGAGAGGATTAAGGGTTATGGAATCAAGGTTGGTAGACGGGGTTAAGTTAAAGATCAGCCACAACCTCACTGAATGGCCGAACAGGTTCGAGGGGCCTCCTCCTGTTCTGCGGTGGTCATGGTCCCAGAATGGGGTCGGTGAACTAACCGCCCCAGTCCTGCCGGCGCCATCTTGAAATGGGGGCCAATGGCGTTGCCTGCTCCAGGCAATTGGCCCATCCCCCTCAAAAGGTCAAAGCGGAGTGGGTGAAATCATGAGGTCACCAATGCCACCCCACTTCCCCCAAAAATGTTAAAAACAACAATTTGTATTTATGTTGTACATTGAACGTAATAAAATGTTGGGTGATTCACAGGAACAAATTTGACATTAGGGAGATGTTAGGACATGTGACCAAAAGCTTGGCTAATGAGAGAGGATTTGTGAAGCATTGAAAGAAAGGGAGAGAGAGAGAGGTGGAGAGAGAGAGGTGGAGAGAGAGAGAGGCGGAGAGGTTTAGGGAGGGAATTCCAGAGATCAGGACCCCAGGCAGCTGGAGGCCCGGCCGCCAATGGGGGAGAAAAATTATCAAGAATGCGCAAGAGGCCGGAATTTGAGGAGCGCAGAGAACTCGGAGGGTTGTAGGGGCTGGAGGAGGTTACAGAGATAGGGAGGGGTGTAGGGGCTGGAGGAGGTTACAGAGATGGGGAGGGTTGTAGGGGCTGGAGGAGGTTACAGAGATAGGGAGGGTTGTAGGGGCGGGAGGAGGTTACAGAGATGGGGAGGGTTGTAGGGGCTGGAGGAGGTTACAGAGATAGGGAGGGTTGTAGGGGCAGGAGGAGGTTACAGAGATAGGGAGGGTTGTAGGGGCTGGAGGAGGTTACAGAGATAGGGAGGGTTGTAGGGGATGGAGGAGGTTACAGAGATAGGGAGGGTTGTAGGGGCAGGAGGAGGTTACAGAGATAGGGAGGGTTGTAGGGGCTGGAGGAGGTTACAGAGATAGGGAGGGTTGTAGGGGATGGAGGAGGTTACAGAGATAGGGAGGGTTGTAGGGGATGGAGGAGGTTACAGAGATAGGGAGGGTTGTAGGGGCTGGAGGAGGTTACAGAGATAGGGAGGGTTGTAGGGGATGGAGGAGGTTACAGAGACAGGGACGGTTGTAGGGGCAGGAGGAGGTTACAGAGATAGGGAGGGGTGTAGGGGCAGGAGGAGGTTACAGAGATAGGGAGGGTTGTAGGGGCAGGAGGAGGTTGCAGAGATGGGGAGGAGGTGAGGCCATGGAGGATTTTGGAAATAAGAATTTGGACAAGAGCCAATGTAGGTCAGTGAGAAAGGGGGCGATGTGTGGCCGAGACTTGGTTAATAGGCAAATAAAGTATGTGTGTGTTTATTTTTTGTGTCTAGCCCTCAAGCATCTGGGACATGACTCACTCCCCTTCTCGGGTTGTTTGGAAGATATCAGGCTTCAAGGAGAACCCGTGGACTTCAACCAGGCCTGGTTCAAACACAATAGCATCTCATCCCACAGCTGCCCGGCTCCTAAACAACCCCTCAGCCCATCCATGGACGCTGGAGGCTTTGTCCAGCGGCCCAGTAAAGAATTCAGGAAGTAGAATTGGAGACTCCCATTAATTCGGGAGGGCCTAAGCGTTTGCACAAACGCTTGGAGCCCAAATGCTGCAGAGAGGCATTAGGCTGTGTGACTCGATTTCTGTCCAGCGTAGATACGATGGGCCGAGTGGCCTGTGCTGCGCCACCCCCCACCCACTCCTCTCATCTGATTCTCCGCTAGCCTCCTCACCCCTGCACCTACTTTCCTCTCCCTGCATCCTCTGCAGCTCCTCTTGACAATAAACTCTTGAAAAATAGACCCGCTGGTCTGCTGTGCTTTTTTTGCGGAGCCCACAGAAGGTGATCCGACCACGGGATTATCGAACGGTTCCGATGGGAGGCCATTTGGATCTCCGTGCGCCCGCTGGATCTTAGGAAATCGGATGGCGGGACTGGCCCCCAGAGGGGCTGAATGGCCATCTCCTTTCCCCACCTCTCTGCGAGTGAATGTAGAGAAGCCTTTGCAATTCTCCTCCAATGCCCTCCCAGGGATTTGAGGTTCTGTGTCGCGGCTTCTCACTGGTTCCAGGAAGCTGGTCAAGGACGGTTCTGGATCACTCGGGATCCTTAGGGTCCCCCTCTCAGCGAATCTCGAGCTGGGGTACCCGTCATTGGGACCCGCTTCCTGCGATCAAAGCGAGGGGGTCATTGAGCCAGAGTTCGTGCTCTTGACTGTGATCTGGAAGGCGCTGCCTGAAAGGGTGGGGGTGGGGGGGCGGAAAACAGATTCAATAGGAACGTTCAAAAGGGGATTGGATAAATACTTGAAGGGGGAAAGCCTGCAGGACTTGGGGTGGGGCGGGGGGTGAAGAGCAGATGGCGTTGTGGGGGGAGGGGGGGTGGGTGGGAGGTAGGGGGAAAGAGCAAGACTAATTCGATGGCTCTTTCAAAGAGCCAGTACGGGCACGATGGGCGGAATGGCCTCCTGTGATGTGTGCGGGATTGTTGTGTGAGGTGAGTCTCTAGCGTTTCGGAGAATGATGGGCCATCCCACTGAAACTTCCAAAATTCCTACAGTGCGTGACAGGGTAGATGGGGATAGGATGTTTCCCCCTGTTTGGTGGGCTGTTGGGGGGTTGGAGTGGGGTGGGGAGGTCTAAAAATAAGGGGCCACAGTCTCAGAATAAGGGGCAGGTCATTTAAGGCTGAGATGAGGAGAATTTTCTTCACTCAGACGCTGGTGAATCTTTGGAATTCCCTACCCCAGAGGAGGTTCAGTCATTGAGCACGTTCAAGGCTGAGATGGATAGATTTCTGGATACTAATAATATACAAGGAGCAAGAGGAGGCCATTCAGCCCCTCGAGCCTGCTCCACCATTTAATAAGATCATGGCTGATCTGACAGTAACCGGAAATCTGCATCCCACCCACCCCCCGCTAACCTTTCACCCCCTTGTTAGTCACCCCCACCCCCAACCCCAGCCAGAGGCAACAAGATGACCCCGAGAGGGGGGGGATAGATGGTAGATGGTCAGCCATGATTGCATCGAATGGCGGAGCAGGCACACGATGGGCCGAATGTCCTGTTCCTGATCCCGTGTGCCATCCTAACCGGTCGAATTTTGGAAAGTGGAGAGGTAGCGGGGCAAGAACTCAAAATGCCCCCCTCGGGGCAGAATTTTGCCCTTGGCGTGGGGGCATCGGGCTGGCGGGGGGGGTTGGAAAGCTGCCCGCTGCCCACGATCGGGCCCGGAAGGCAATTTCACACCAGCCGGCCAATTAAATCCCGCCCGGCGTGAAACGCGATCGGCAGGGCCCCGTGGTGAGGTGGGTGGGGGGGAGAGAGGTGGTTTGGGTGGGGGGAGGGGGGGGGGCGACGAATTCTGTGGCACACACAGTCAAGAGTAATCCAAGGGGATCACCGAAACGCCAGTTCCCCGTTCTGATTGGCTGCGGGAGGGCAGCGTGTCTGGGTGGCGGAGCGACTGCGGGGGTTGCCGGGAGCTCGCCATTGGCTGAAGACCGACGGGAGCCGAAAACCTCGCTCATGATAAAAGCTTCTCAAACAGGGAGGCAAAGCCCCGAATGTTAAAAAAAATCACCAACGACCCCAGGGGAAGAAAGAACAATTTATTTAGGACAGAGCTGGTGCTCCTGCAATATTTGGTTCCCAAGCCAGTATTTGGAGTGTAAAACTGGACGTAAATCCTTTGCTCGATAGCTGGTTTACTTACAGAATGCAACATTACATGTGTCTGCCCAGTGTCCCAGCAGTCTCCCTTTATACTCTCTTTTAATTACTAGTAAAATAAACTCATTAACAAATAAACTAATAAACCAGGTAGCCGTGTGACCAAAAGACAAAACTTGAAAGGAAACTTGTCAAAATTCGATTAAAGTGCTGCTCCCAAGGCTGATGAAGCTCTCCAGCCCCTGCCGCTCGTGGAAGGCCCCAGGTGTACCGGTGGACACCATGTTCTCCCTCTCCGGGGGGGACACCCAGCAACAAACGTGGCCGTGGAAGGGAGGCAGACACTCAGGCCAAGCGATCCACCCCACCACCCCCCTGCTTGCTTCCTGGACCTGTCAATGGCCATCTAGGCTAGGCCCAGGTGTAGGCCTACAAGGAGGTCCACCTCCCTACCCATTACTCCCTCACCCCCCCCCACTTCCCCCCACCCCACCCCACTATCGGGTGGCCAAAGATCAGGAGCATGGGGCTAAAAGCCTGAGGAGCGAGACCCTCTGGAAATTAAGAAGAGGGTGCAACCTACTACAACCTCTGTACACGTGGAACATAGACTCCGAAAGGCTGCAGTAAATATAGATGACCTGGGAGTTCGAGAGCCACCTTAGCCTTCTCAGTCTCTCTTGGCGTGTTTTGAGTTCCAATAAAAATTAACAAATTAGCTAATTGACAGCCCCGTAAAGGGGCAGTCTCTCTTTACAAGTGCTCTAGGTACTACCAGCAAACAATGCCTTCTCATCTGAGCATCTTAACAATATAATTAACACACATTAACACCTGAGACTGGGAGGTGGAACCAGGCAGGGCATTGAACCGCTGACTCCCAGGTCACGTGTAACGTGTGCAAAATAGCCAGCCCACGCACTTACATAAGACAGTGTAAACCAATCAAAGCACTCCTCCAGCCAACCTATCAGCAAACAGCCCAGCAGGCATTGGAAGCCAGGGCTGCCCCTCATGGTGATAACAGGGAAACTCCTCAGCGACCCCAAGTCACAAGGTCACAGCCCGTCCATGGCAAATAAAGCTGAAAGCAGGAGCTGATTATCCCCGGTAATCTGCAGCAATCACCAGGCTTCAGGCCAGGGAAGAGGATGAAGAGAGGGGATTATTTGTAACCGTGCTAAGCTACTTCGGAAGAATAAGATTGGACAAAGGTCACAGCGATTGTGTGGGATTAATAGATCAGTCTTGCCAGAGAGGATAGCGCGCTCTCTCTCTCCATCCCTCGCGTCAGAGTCATGAGGCTGAAGCGTCAAGACCCACTCCAATACCATGATTATATAAACCGTGCAGACACTCCCAGTGCCAATGACACACTTTTAGAGGATCAGTGCTGAGGGAGTGCCGCACTGTCGGAGGGTCAGTACTGAGGGAGTGCCGCACTGTCGGAGAGTCAGTACTAAGGGAGTGCTGCACTGTCAGAGGGTCAGTACTGAGGGAGTGCCGCACTGTCGGAGGGTCAGTGCTGAGGGAGTGCTGCACTGTCAGAGGGTCAGTACTGAGGGAGTGCCGCACTGTCGGAGAGTCAGTACTAAGGGAGTGCTGCACTGTCAGAGGGTCAGTACTGAGGGAGTGCCGCACTGTTGGAGGGTCAGTACTGAGGGAGTGCCGCACTGTCGGAGGGTCAGTACCGAGGGAGTGCTGCACTGTCGGAGGGTCAGTACTGAGGGAGTGCCGCACTGTCGGAGGGTCAGTACTGAGGGAGTGTCGCACTGTCAGAGGGTCAGTACTGAGGGAGTGCCGCACTGTCGGAGGGTCAGTACTGAGGGAGTGCTGCACTGTCAGAGGGTCAGTACTGAGGGAGTGCTGCACTGTCGGAGGGTCAGTACTGAGGGAGTGCCGCACTGTCGGAGGGTCAGTACTGAGGGAGCGCCGCACTGTCGGAGGGTCAGTACTGAGGGAGTGCCGCACTGTCGGAGGGTCAGTACTGAGGGAGTGCTGCACTGTCGGAGAGTCAGTACTGAGGGAGTGCCGCACTGTCGGAGGGTCAGTACTGAGGGACAGCCGCACTGTCGGAGGGTCAGTACTGAGGGAGTGCCGCACTGTCGGAGGGTCAGTACTGAGGGAGTGCAGCACTGTCGGAGGGTCAGTACTGAGGGAGTGCCGCACTGTCGGAGGGTCAGTACTGAGGGAGTGCCGCACTGTCAGAGGGTCAGTCATTCCATGAGACATTAAACTGCTTCAGTTACAGCTCTCTCGTGTAGATGTACAATATTCAATGGCCACGGTTACAATGAAGAGCAGGGGAGAGCTCTCCTCGGTTTTCCGAGGTCAATATTTATCCCTCAACCAATGCCACTGAAAACCAATGAACTGGGTCATTATCACCACGCTGTTTGTGGGATCTTGCTGTGCTAAATTTGCTGTTGCCTTTCTGACATCGCAACAGTGACTGCATTTCAAAAAGTATTTCATAGCTGGAAAGGAATTTGTAAAGTCCTGAGATAGGGAAAGGAATGACAGATATTAAAATCTTTCTTATGGCTGAGAGACAAATACGATCTTTACTCCCAAATGTCGCCAATATTGAGATGTTTGTTTACATAGCAACACCGCCCTCTGGAGGGAGAAAGATGGAACTGAACAAAGCAAATTTCCAGAACATTCTCTGGCTCACGTGTGGTACATAGTAAAGCTCCCTCCACCCTGTCCCCATCAAACACTCCCAGGACAGGTACAGCACAGGGTTAGATACAGAGTAAAGCTCCCTCCACCCTGTCCCCATCAAACACTCCCAGGACAGGTACAGCACGGGGTCAGATACAGAGTAAAGCTCCCTCTACACTGTTCCCATCAAACTCTCCCAGGACAGGTACAGCACGGGGTTAGATACAGAGTAAAGCTCCCTCTACACCGTCCCCATCAAACACTCCCAGGAACAGGTACAGCACGGGGTTAGATACAGAGTAAAGCTCCCTCTACACTGTCCCCATCAAACACTCCCATGACAGGTACAGCACGGGGTTAGATACAGAGTAAAGCTCCCTCTACACTGTCCCCATCAAACACTCCCATGACAGGTACAGCACGGGGTTAGATACAGAGTAAAGCTCCCTCTACACTGTCCCCATCAAACACTCCCAGGACAGGTACAGCACGGGGTTAGATACAGAGTAAAACTGTGAAAAGACAAACATCGACATAAGAACTGGACACGGAAGAGATTAGGAACAAAGGAATTTGTGTTTTGCAACTGAAATTGTGGAGCGGTCTGAGTGTGGGTCAGATGTTTATTCCCTTGGCAGTCACCCCGAAGGTTGTGGAATTGAGCTACACTCCAGAGATTTCAGCACAAACTCCAAGTCAAAACTCTCATTGTTGCTTCTGAGGGAGTGCTGCACTGTCAGAGGGTCAGTGCTGAGGGAGTGCTGCACTGTCGGAGGGTCAGTGCTGAGGGAGTGCCGCACTGTCAGAGGGTCAGTACTGAGGGAGCGCCGCACTGTCGGAGGGTCAGTACTGAGGGAGTGCTGCACTGTCAGTGGATCAGTGCTGAGGGAGTGCTACACTGTCGGAGGGTCAGTACTGAGGGAGCGCCGCACTGTCGGAGGGTCAGTACTGAGGGAGTGCTGCACTGTCAGAGGGTCAGTACTGAGGGAGTGCTGCGCTGTCGGAGGGTCAGTACTGAGGGAGTGCTGCACTGTCAGAGGGTCAGTACTCAGGGAGTGCTGCACTGTCAGAGGGTCAGTACTGAGGGAGTGCCGCACTGTCAGAGGGTCAGTACTGAGGGAGTGCCGCACTGTCGGAGGGTCAGTACTGGGGGAGTGCCGCACTGTCACAGAGTCAGTACTGAGGGAGTGCTGCACTGTCAGAGGGTCAGTACTCAGGGAGTGCTGCACTGTCAGACGGTCAGTACTGAGGGAGTGCCGCACTGTCGGAGGGTCAGTACTGAGGGAGTGCCGCACTGTCACAGAGTCAGTACTGGGGGAGTGCCGCACTGTCACAGAGTCAGTACTGAGGGAGTGCTGCACTGTCACAGAGTCAGTACTGGGGGAGTGCCGCACTGTCACAGAGTCAGTACTGAGGGAGTGCCGCACTGTCACAGAGTCAGTACTGAGGGAGTGCTGCATTGTTGAGTCGGATCATGAACCTGGAGTTTAAGGATTGACTGTGTAATCACTACTGGCTGAAATTGGGTCTTATGGACCCTGTACTGTCAGCAGCTGGGTCACTGTGAGGATCCCTTTCCACCTGGAGTCTGCGATTCGGTTTGTCTGTCTCCCGCTACCTCCTCCTCGATCTGCGTCGATGTTCTGAACCGAGCCTCAGAGAAGGACACAGGTCCCAGACTTGCTGCGTGTGCCATCCTCATTATCGCTCAGCATTGACCCTTTGTCCCCCGCGGAATTCAGCTCATCGAACACGCCTGTTTCTATCATCTCCTCTTGCCACGGGATGGGCATTTTGCCAGAGGCGAACTCCTGATGAAATTCCTGATCGCTGTCGGTCAATACGATGCCCTTGATGGTTGAGAAAGCGCCCACGTCTCCTATGTCCTTGGCATAGACGACGTTCGGATCCGGGACAAACGGTGCGTCCACGAGACCTACAAACAAAAACAACACTCGGTGTGACGGGATAGCTCTGATCCGGTGTTCGCCGCAGCGTATAGCACATTCCAGAGCATTCGGTCAATTCCGGGGGTGCGGAGTTTCACGTCCCCTTGGGGGTGGGGACAGGGCTGTAAAATCCCTCCGCCCAGGCACTTACATCGAGGTATCAGCAGAGAAACAGGCCATTCGGCCCATCTGCTCCGTGCTGGTGTTTCTGCTCCACACGAGCCTCCTCCCAACCCCCCTCTCCATCTCACCCCATCCCCATATCCTCCTGTTCCTTTCTCCCTCATGTTTATCCAGCTTCCCCTTAAATGTATCTACACTCTTCAGCTCAACCTGTGGGAGTGAGTTCCACATTCTCCCCACTCTCTGGGTAAAAGACTCTCCCCTGAATTCCCCCTTGGATTTTTAGTATCTTGCATTGATAGCCCCTTATTCTGGTCTTCCACACGGGTTGAACCATCTTCTCTACGTCTACTTTATCGAAAAGAAACCCTTCATAATTTTGAAGATCTCCATCAGGTCACCCCTCGTCCTTCCCTTTTCTAGAAAAATAACAGTCCAGGTTTTTCCTGATGGTTATAATCTCTGGGCTCTTTGTTAATCTGTGTCACAAAATCTGAAAGATCACAAGATTGGATTTTTGGAGCCAATAACTGCGGGTGCTGGAAATCTGAAATAAACACAGAAACCGCTGGAAATTGTCAACAGGTCGGACAGCATTTGTGGAGAGAGAAACAAGAGTTAATGTTTCAGCTCAGAACATTCATGAGAACTGGAAAGAAGGAGGACCTGCATTTCTGTAGCACCTTTCAACCTGTCAATACTGACCCTCCGACAGTGCTGCGCTCCCTCTGTACTGACCCTCTGACAGTGAAGCATCCAGTACTGACCCTCCGACAGTGAAGCATCCAGTACTGACCCTCCGACAGTGCGGCTCTCCCTCAGTACTGACCCTCTGACAGTGCGGCTCTCCCTCAGTACTGACCCTCCGACAGTGCGGCGCTCCCTCTGTACTGACCCTCTGACAGTGAAGCATCCAGTACTGACCCTCCGACAGTGAAGCATCCAGTACTGACCCTCCGACAGTGCAGCACTCCCTCAGTACTGACCCTCTGACAGTGCGGCACTCCCTCAGTACTGACCCTCTGACAGTGCGGCTCTCCCTCAGTACTGACCCTCCGACAGTGCGGCTCTCCCTCAGTACTGACCCTCCGACAGTGCTGCGCTCCCTCTGTACTGACCCTCTGACAGTGAAGCATCCAGTACTGACCCTCCGACAGTGAAGCATCCAGTACTGACCCTCCGACAGTGCGGCTCTCCCTCAGTACTGACCCTCTGACAGTGCGGCTCTCCCTCAGTACTGACCCTCCGACAGTGCGGCGCTCCCTCTGTACTGACCCTCTGACAGTGAAGCATCCAGTACTGACCCTCCGACAGTGAAGCATCCAGTACTGACCCTCCGACAGTGCGGCACTCCCTCAGTACTGACCCTCTGACAGTGCGGCACTCCCTCAGTACTGACCCTCTGACAGTGCGGCTCTCCCTCAGTACTGACCCTCCGACAGTGCGGCTCTCCCTCAGTACTGACCCTCCGACAGTGCTGCGCTCCCTCTGTACTGACCCTCTGACAGTGAAGCATCCAGTACTGACCCTCCGACAGTGAAGCATCCAGTACTGACCCTCCGACAGTGCGGCTCTCCCTCAGTACTGACCCTCTGACAGTGCGGCTCTCCCTCAGTACTGACCCTCCGACAGTGCGGCGCTCCCTCTGTACTGACCCTCTGACAGTGAAGCATCCAGTACTGACCCTCCGACAGTGCGGCACTCCCTCAGTACTGACCCTCTGACAGTGCGGCACTCCCTCAGTACTGACCCTCTGACAGTGCGGCTCTCCCTCAGTACTGACCCTCCGACAGTGCAGCTCTCCCTCAGTACTGACCCTCCGACAGTGCTGCGCTCCCTCTGTACTGACCCTCTGACAGTGAAGCATCCAGTACTGACCCTCTGACTGTGAAGCAGCCAGTACTGACCCTCCGACAGTGCGGCTCTCCCTCAGTACTGACCCTCCGACAGTGCGGCTCTCCCTCAGTACTGACCCTCCGACAGTGCGGCGCTCCCTCTGTACTGACCCTCTGACAGTGAAGCATCCAGTACTGACCCTCCGACAGTGAAGCATCCAGTACTGACCCTCCGACAGTGCGGCACTCCCTCAGTACTGACCCTCTGACAGTGCGGCACTCCCTCAGTACTGACCCTTTGACAGTGCGGCTCTCCCTCAGTACTGACCCTCCGACAGTGCGGCTCTCCCTCAGTACTGACCCTCCGACAGTGCTGCGCTCCCTCTGTACTGACCCTCTGACAGTGAAGCATCCAGTACTGACCCTCCGACAGTGAAGCATCCAGTACTGACCCTCCGACAGTGCGGCTCTCCCTCAGTACTGACCCTCTGACAGTGCGGCTCTCCCTCAGTACTGACCCTCCGACAGTGCGGCGCTCCCTCTGTACTGACCCTCTGACAGTGAAGCATCCAGTACTGACCCTCCGACAGTGAAGCATCCAGTACTGACCCTCCGACAGTGCGGCACTCCCTCAGTACTGACCCTCTGACAGTGCGGCACTCCCTCAGTACTGACCCTCTGACAGTGCGGCTCTCCCTCAGTACTGACCCTCCGACAGTGCGGCACTCCCTCAGTACTGAACCCCTGACAGTGCAGCACTCCCTCAGTCCTGACCCTCTGACAGTGCAGCACTCCCTCAGTACTGACCCTCCGACAGTGCAGCACTCCCTCAGTACTGACCCTCCGACAGTGCAGCACTCCCTCAGTACTGACCCTCTGACAGTGCGGCTCTCCCTCAGTACTGACCCTCCGACAGTGCGGCACTCCCTCAGTACTGACCCTCTGACAGTGCAGCACTCCCTCAGTACTGACCCTCCAACAGTGCAGCACTCCCTCAGTACTGACCCTCCGACAGTGCGGCACTCCCTCAGTACTGATGCTCTGACAGTGCGGCACTCCCTCAGTACTGACCCTCCGACAGCGCAGCACTCCCTCAGTACTGACCCCCTGACAGTGCTGCACTCCCTCAGTACTGCCCATGGAGATTAAGCCTGGATTATGTGCTCATGTCTCTTGACCTCAAAGCCATGACCTCCTAACAGAGAGTTACCCCACAGCCGACACACAGAAATGCAAGACTGCCTTTCTCTGCTCCTCGTTCTGTTTTAGCTGTGTCAACATCACAGACTAACACCCGTCTCCCACCAACATTCACCTGGGCAGTGCTGGTGAAAGCAGGCATGAGCTACTGAGAGGATCGTCCTGGTGATGAAATCTTTTTAATGGTAATAATCTAAAGCTGGGATTTGAGGATTCCTGGTGGCAGGGCTGTGACTATTCCCCTTTGCCGCTTGTTCCATGGTGGGATTGCCCTTGGGAAGGAGGGATTGTTACGATACCGTCTTGGAAACAAATGGTCTTTGTACTTTGTGTGGGTCAATACCTCGTGTTTAGTCATTGCCGGGATGGGGGCACCAGCTATTAGTTTCTGTCCATTCCCACCCAACCCATTTCCACCAGCCAATTCCCACCAGCCCATTCCCACCAGCCCATTCCCACCAGCCCATTCCCACCAGCCCATTCCCACCAGCCCAATCCCACCAGCCCATTCCCACCAGCCCATTCCCACCAGCCCATTCCCACCAGCCCATTCCCTCCCAGCCCATTCCCACCCAGCCCAATCCCACCAGCCCATTCCCACCAGCCCATTCCCACCAGCCAATTCCCACCAGCCCATTCTCACCAGCCCATTCCCACCAGCCCATTCCCACCCAGCCCATTCCCACCAGCCCATTCCCACCAGCCCATTCCCACCAGCCCATTCCCACCAGCCCATTCCCACCCAGCCCATTCCCTCCCAGCCCATTCCCTCCCAGCCCATTCCCACCAGCCCATTCCCACCAGCCCATTCCCACCAGCCCATTCCCTCCCAGCCCATTCCCACCCAGCCCAATCCCACCAGCCCATTCCCACCAGCCCATTCCCACCAGCCCATTCCCTCCCAGCCCATTCCCACCAGCCCATTCCCACCAGCCCATTCCCACCAGCCCAATCCCACCAGCCCATTCCCACCAGCCCATTCCCACCAGCCCATTCCCACCCATCCTATTCCCACCTGCCCATTCCCATCTTTTGCAGGCTGTTTCGGTCAGTCTGTTTCTCTCCCTCCTGCTCTGTAGTTGTTCCCATGCTGAATCTCGGATCCAGGATATGACACTGGTGCACTCCCCGCACTGATTCCTGCTGGCTTGTGACGTCTCAGTCTGATTTACACCTCTCACCGCCCAAGGGTCCCACACACACACCCAACTCACACACCCCACGGCTGGACGAACGGATATCCGGTGACCTATAACTCTGATACTTTGGCTGCAATTCCTGCTGAGGGATTCTAGGGCCCTGTTTGTTTCGGATGGGGGTGTGGGATTTCCCTTACCAGCTTCCAGCCTCCCCCAGTTGAGGTTCTTAAAGAACGGATGACTCTTCACCTCCGAGCAGCTTCCATCTTTAAAGCCAAAGCGTTGCGCAGTGTCTTTGGCCATCAAGGCCTCACACAGAGTCTTGCAATCCTCGCTGAACGTCTGCGGGTATTGCACTGGGTCATTCAGGATCCGTCTGCTAACTTCCTTGTTGTCCACCTTCACAACGCAAAGAGGGAGTTTTATTCTCCCACAGCCACAACATTCAAAGATGGGACAATACGCCAGCCACGGTTTCAACAGCTCACATTTATACAGCGCCATTAATAGACTGAAACACCCCTCCTCAAAGCCCTTCACGCAGACCCACCTAAGGAGAGATTTGGACAGGTGACCTAAAGCTCGGTCAAGGAGGTGGGCTTTAAGGAACATCTCAAAGGAGGATAGTGAGAGAGAGAGAGAGGCGGAGAGGTTTAGGGAGGGAATTCCGGAGCTCAGGGCTCCAGGCAGCTGAAGGCCCGGCCGCCGATGGGGGAGGGATGGGAATTGGAGATGCACAAGAGGCCGGAGTTGGAGGAGCCCAGAGATCCTGGACGTTTGTGGGGCTGGAGGAGGTTACAGAGATAGGGAGGGTTGTAGGGGCTGGAGGAGGTTACAGAGATAGGGAGGGGTGTAGGGGCTGGAGGAGGTTACAGAGATAGGGAGGGTTGTAGGGGCGGGAGGAGGTTGTAGAGATTGGGGAGGGTTGTAGGGGCTGGAGGAGGTTACAGAGATAGGGAGGGTTGTAGGGGCTGGAGGAGGTTAGAGAGATAGGGAGGGTTGTAGGGGTTGGAGGAGGTGTTAGAGATAGGGAGGGTTTTAGCGACTTGGAGGAGGTTACAGAGATAGGGAGGGTTGTAGGGGCTGGAGGAGGTTACAGAGATAGGGAGGGTTGTAGGGGCTGGAGGAGGTTACAGAGATAGGGAGGGTTGTAGGGGCTGGAGGAGGTTACAGAGATAGGGAGGGTTGTAGGGGCTGGAGGAGGTTACAGAGATAGGGAGGGTTGTAGGGGCTGGAGGAGGTTACAGAGATAGGGGAGGCCATGGAGAGATTATTGCATTCCTGTTTGTGGGAGCGGATTGGCTCCCGGGTTTCACACATCACAGAAAAGTGACAATGTGTAAAGAGAATTTATTTGTCTGTAAAGCACTGTAGCACATCCTGAGGTCCTACAAGGTGCTATAGAAATGCAAGGCTTCCCTTTTATTTTTGCATATAAAGCCCCCAAACCCCTTGATTAGTCACCCCCGGATATCTGTTATTCTATATATAAACGCCCCGAACCCCTCGATTAGATTCCAGTCTGTAACTCACTCCCGGGTATCTGTTATTCTATATATAAACGCCCCGAACCCCTCGATTAGATTCCAGTCTGTAACTCACTCCCGGGTATCTGTTATTCTATATATAAACCACCCCGAACCCCTCGATTAGATTCCAGTCTGTAACTCACTCCCGGGTATCTGTTATTCTATATATAAACCCCCCCGAACCCCTCGATTAGATTCCAGTCTGTAACTCACACCCAGGTATCTGTTATTCTATATATAAACCACCCCACCCCGAACCCCTCGATTAGATTCCAGTCTGTAACTCTCTCCCGGGTATCTGTTATTCTATATATAAACCCCCCCGAACCCCTCGATTAGATTCCAGTCTGTAACTCACACCCGGGTATCTGTTATTCTATATATAAACCACCCCACCCCGAACCCCTCGATTAGATTCCAGTCTGTAACTCACTCCTGGGTATCTGTTATTCTATATATAAACCCCCACACCCATCGATTAGTTTCCAGTCTGTAACTCACTCCCGGTATCTGTTATTCTATATATAAACCCCACCGAACCCCTCGATTAGATTCCAGTCTGTAACTCAGTGCCGGGTATCTGTTATTCTATATATAAACCACCCCAAACTCCTCGATTAGATTCCAGTCTGTAACTCACTCCCGGTATCTGTTATTCTATATATAAACCCCACCGAACCCATCGATTAGATTCCAGTCTGTAACTCGCTCCCGGTATCTGTTATTCTATATATAAACCCCACCGAACCCATCGATTAGATTCCAGTCTGTAACTCGCTCCCGGGTATCTGTTATTCTATATATAAACCCTCCCGAACCCCTCGATTAGATTCCAGTCTGTAACTCTCTCCCGGGTATCTGTTATTCTATATATAAACCCCCCCGAAACCCTCGATTAGATTCCAGTCTGTAACTCACTCCCGGGTACCTGTTATTCTATATATAAACCACCCCCACCGAACCCCTCGATTAGATTCCAGTCTGTAACTCACTCCCGGGTATCTGTTATTCTATATATAAACCCCCCCGAACCCCTCGATTAGATTCCAGTCTGTAACTCTCTCCCGGGTATCTGTTATTCTATATATAAACCCCCCCGAAACCCTCGATTAGATTCCAGTCTGTAACTCACTCCCGGGTACCTGTTATTCTATATATAAACCACCCCCACCGTACCCCTCGATTAGATTCCAGTCTGTAACTCACTCCCGGGTATCTGTTATTCTATATATAAACCACCCCGAACCCCTCGATTAGATTCCAGTCTGTAACTCACTCCCGGGTATCTGTTATTCTATATATAAACCACCCCCCGAACCCCTCGATTAGATTCCAGTCTGTAACTCTCTCCCGGGGATCTGTCCCTTGACTCCGGCCTGTCTGTGTTCCCGCTGCTGGGTTCAGTCTGGGTTTGGGCCTGTGGTTCGGTCTGGGTTTTATTTGTACCTTCTCCCCACGCATTCGGAAAGCCCCCTTGGCAGCAATCATCTCGTACAGAGTAACACCGAGTGTGAAGTAATCCACAGAGAAGTTGTAGGATTCGCCTTTAAGCATTTCGGGTGCCATGAATCCTAAAGGAGAGATAAGGACAGTCAGCACTCCACAAGCCCCGGTCAAATTCTGGGAAAACTTTAGCTGGTCTGGCAGCATCTGTGAGAAACA
This sequence comes from Cetorhinus maximus, assembly GCF_964194155.1. NCBI lineage: Eukaryota > Metazoa > Chordata > Chondrichthyes > Lamniformes > Cetorhinidae > Cetorhinus > Cetorhinus maximus. Next base: position 1,017,678 of record NC_135912.1, on the reverse strand, counting down.
GAGTCAACCTTTCAGGCTGATGGGCTTTTTTTAGGGAATTTCGGGATTTAACAGCTTGTCAGCAAATGCTGGGTCAGGTATACCCTGAACATCTGAAGCGGTTACATTTCGAAAGGAATGGATTATGTGAGATTAAACATCAATGGAAATGGGACGAGGGCCGGAGACAGTGTGAAAGGTTAAACAAAATTTTACACCTCGACCAACATCAGCAGACAAAGTAGATTACCCGGTCATTACCATGTCGGTTTTTTGTGGGATCTTCCATGTTTCCTACATTACAAAAGTGACTACATTTCAAATAAAGTACATCTTTGGCTCTTTGACTGTGGGGCATCCTGAGCTAGTGAAAAGGGTGCAGGAATGCAAATTATTTTTCTCGTTTACAGACCCGTGTCCCGTCACCGTGTGGGGGAATCACAGACACAGACCCGCGTCCCGTCACCGTGTGGGGGAATCACAGACACAGACCCGCGTCCCGTCACCGTGTGGGTGAATCACAGACACAGACCCGCGTCCCGTCACCGTGTGGGGGAATCACAGACACAGACCCGCGTCCCATCACCGTGTGGGTGAATCACAGACACAAACCCGTGTCCCATCACCGTGTGGGGGAATCACAGACACAGACCCGTGTCCCGTCACCGTGTGGGGGAATCACAGACACAGACCCGTGTCCCGTCACCGTGTGGGGGAATCACAGACACAGACCCGCGTCCCGTCACCGTGTGGGGGAATCACAGACACAGACCCGCGTCCCATCACCGTGTGGGGGAATCACAGACACAGACCCGCGTCCCGTCACCGTGTGGGGGAATCACAGACACAGACCCGCGTCCCGTCACTGTGTGGGGGAATCACAGACACAGACCCGCGTCCCGTCACCGTGTGGGGGAATCACAGACACAGACCCGTGTCCCGTCACCGTGTGGGGGAATCACAGACACAGACCCGCGTCCCGTCACCGTGTGGGGGAATCACAGACCCGTGTCCCGTCACCGTGTGGGGGAATCACAGACACAGACCCGTGTCCCGTCACCGTGTGGGGGAATCACAGACACAGACCCGCGTCCCGTCACCGTGTGGGGGAATCACAGACACAGACCCGTGTCCCGTCACCGTGTGGGGGAATCACAGACACAGACCCGCGTCCCGTCACCGTGTGGGGGAATCACAGACACAGACCCGCGTCCCGTCACCGTGTGGGGGAATCACAGACACAGACCCGCGTCCTCTCACACTCAGGGTGGTGCAGAGTCAGGGAGGGTTTATAAAGATTCTGTATCAGGGGACTGAATTTCACTGCCAAACTCTCTGCTGTTTCATTTGATTTTGCCTCATGGGACCAGGCCAGTGTGGAATGTACTCATTACTTACCCGGTGTGCCTGCATAACCCTTGGTCTGACTGCGGCCTTCCTTCAACACAGTTGCCAGTCCCAGATCAGATATTCTCACGTGACCTAGACAGAGAACGATGTACAGTAATTAAAACACAGAGGGGAGGGAGAGAATGGGGGAGGCTGAGAAAGGCAAACCAGAGAGAGAGAGAGAGAGAGACAGGGTGAGGTAGAGGCCGACAGAGAGAGAGAGAGAGAGCGACAGACGGAGAGGGCTCTGCTGACTCCGATTCTAGTTGAGGAGTTTGTTGTTAAAGGACCATTGCAGACTGCAACGTATTCCAGAAAGCAGGCACAGACCCACCACTTAGTGTGACTAAAATGTTTTGCATGTACTCACTCTTAGTTCTATTTCCTGTTACCAGCTTGAGTTTCCTGCACTATGGCACCAGAATGTCCTCAGTCTAACAACAAGGGTTCTGCCACAGTGATATACAGAGGCCCCAGAGAGGAAGCAGATGGGAGAAACGTGGCTGATGTTATATTCCTGAGAGGCAGCTGGTAAAGGATGGAACTGGAGCCAATCTTGAGACATTTCTGTATTGGTTCACAGTTGAAGGTCTTCTGGTGCGGTAGACTGCAAACCTGCTCTTGAGTCAGGAACTTCGGGTTCAAGACCCACTCCAGGACCTGATGGACGTGGAAGGTGCATTCATAACTCAGCCAAACAGGTTGGCCATCAACCGGTCAATCCCTCCAACACACGACAATGGTGGGCATTGAGACCGGGCAAGAGTCCTGCTCAGACATGTGATGGAAAAAAAGTTGAAGCCTCTATCATCACTGCCCATAGCTCCAGACTATATCTGAAAAGTGCATGTGGCCACAGCGACACCTCCCTGAGTGACACACCACCATATTTATTTACACTGTTACACATTACAAGCACGCACCTCCTAACCCAGCCGTAAGATTGTCATTCTGCTCCAACACGTAGAAGCACAAGTGAATTCCCAGTTCATGTCAACCACCTGCATACAATTAAAAACTGATTCTCGGAGTAAAATGGGAAAACTGGGAGATTTACATTCAAATTCTTATGGCAAAGCTCCCTCTACACTGTCCCCATCAAACACTCCCAGGACAGGTACAGCACGGGGTTAGATACAGAGTAAATCTCCCTCTACACTGTCCCCATCAAACACTCCCAGGACAGGTACAGCACGGGGTTAGATACAGAGTAAAGCTCCCTCTACACTGTCCCCATCAAACACTCCCAGGACAGGTACAGCACGGGGTTAGATACAGAGTAAAGCTCCCTCTACACTGTCCCCATCAAACACTCCCAGGACAGGTACAGCACGGGGTTAGATACAGAGTAAAGCTCCCTCTACACTGTCCCCATCAAACACTCCCAGGACAGGTACAGCACGGGGTTAGATACAGAGTAAAGCTCCCTCTACACTGTCCCCATCAAACACTCCCAGGACAGGTACAGCACGGGGTTAGATACAGAGTAAAGCTCCCTCTACACTGTCCCCATCAAACACTCCCAGGACAGGTACAGCACGGGGTTAGATACAGAGTAAAGCTCCCTCTACACTGTCCCCATCAAACACTCCCAGGACAGGTACAGCACGGGGTTAGATACAGAGTAAAGCTCCCTCTACACTGTCCCCATCAAACACTCCCAGGACAGGTACAGCACGGGGTTAGATACAGAGTAAAGCTCCCTCTACACCGTCCCCATCAAACACTCCCAGGACAGGTACAGCACGGGGTTAGATACAGAGTAAAGCTCCCTCCACACTGTCCCCATCAAACACTCCCAGGACAGGTACAGCACGGGGTTAGATACAGAGTAAAGCTCCCTCTGCACTGTCCCCATCAAACACTCCCAGGACAGGTACAGCACGGGGTTAGATACAGAGTAAACCTCCCTCTACACTGTCCTCATCAAACACTCCCAGGACAGGTACAGCACGGGGTTAGATACAGAGTAAAGCTTCCTCTACACTGTCCCGGTCAAACACACAGGAATTATGGGCTGCCTCTGTGCTGTATGAATCTACCCCAGCCGGGTCCGGGCGCCTATGGTTTACCATCATCATCCAGCAGAACGTTCTCTGGTTTCAGGTCCCGGTAGATGATCCGATTCTGGTGTAGGTGTTCGAGGCCACAGATGATCTGTGCTGAGTAGAAACAAGCTCGAGATTCGTCAAACCCTGGATTCTTCTCGTTGACGTTGTAGATGTGATACCTGTGGGTGAGAAACCGGGCAGGACTTAAACAGTGGTGGGGAATGGTACTGCAACTCCCAGGGCCAACTGTCAATCAGACAAACGCCAACCAAATACACCCTCCAGAGCTGTCAAGCCCCATTTACTATTGCTTTTCCCGAACCATTCCTAACTACACCCTCAGAGGGTCAGTACTGAGGGAGTGCCGCACTGTCGGAGGGTCAGTACTGAGGGAGTGCCGCACTGTCGGAGGGTCAGTACTGAGCGAGTGCCGCACTGTCGGAGGGTCAGTACTGAGGGAGTGCCGCACTGTCGGAGGGTCAGTACTGAGCGAGTGCCGCACTGTCGGAGGGTCAGTACTGAGGGAATGCCGCACTGTCGGAGGGTCAGTACTGAGGGAGTGCCGCACTGTCGGAGGGTCAGTACTGAGGGAGTGCCGCACTGTCGGAGGGTCAGTACTGAGGGAGTGCCGCACTGTCGGAGGGTCAGTACTGAGGGAGTGCCGTACTGTCGGAGGGTCAGTACTGAGGGAGTGCCGCACTGTCGGAGGGTCAGTACTGAGGGAGTGCCGCACTGTCGGAGGGTCAGTACTGAGGGAGTGCCGCACTGTCGGAGGGTCAGTACTGAGGGAGTGCCGCACTGTCGGAGGGTCAGTACTGAAGTGCCGCACTGTCGGAGGGTCAGTACTGAGGGAGTGCCGCACTGTCGGAGGGTCAGTACTGAAGTGCCGCACTGTCGGAGGGTCAGTACTGAGGGAGTGCCGCACTGTCAGAGGGTCAGTACTGAGCGAGTGCCGCACTGTCGGAGGGTCAGTACTGAGGGAGTGCCGCACTGTCGGAGGGTCAGTACTGAGGGAGTGCCGCACTGTCGGAGGGTCAGTACTGAGGGAGTGCCGCACTGTCGGAGGGTCAGTACTGAGGGAGTGCCGCACTGTCGGAGGGTCAGTACTGAGGGAGTGCCGCACTGTCGGAGGGTCAGTACTGAGGGAGTGCCGCACTGTCGGAGGGTCAGTACTGAAGTGCCGCACTGTCGGAGGGTCAGTACTGAGGGAGTGCCGCACTGTCAGAGGGTCAGTACTGAGGGAGTGCCGCATTGTCGGAGGGTCAGTACTGAGGGAGTGCCGCACTGTCGGAGGGTCAGTACTGAGGGAGTGCCGCACTGTCGGAGGGTCAGTACTGAGGGAGTGCTGCACTGTCGGAGAGTCAGTACTGAGGGAGTACCGCACTGTCGGAGGGTCAATACTGAGGGAGTGCGGCACTGTCAGAGGGTCAGTACTAAGGGAGTGCCGCACTGTCAGAGGGTCAGTACTGAGGGAGCGGCGCACTGTCGGAGGGTCAGTACTGAGGGAGTGCCGCACTGTCGGAGGGTCAGTACTGAGGGAGTGCCGCACTGTCGGAGGGTCAGTACTGAGGGAGGGCTGCACTGTCAGAGGGTCAGTACTGAGGGAGCGGCGCACTGTCGGAGGGTCAGTACTGAGGGAGTGCCACACTGTCAGAGGAGCCAGGTTTCAAATGAAACATTAAACTGAGGCCCCTCTCACCAGAAAAAAAGCAGGTCATCAGGGTCTTTATCAGAAATGTGGGATCTTGCTGTGCACTTATTGGCTGCCATGATTGCTACGTTGTCTGCACTTCCAAAAGGACATCATTGGCTCTCAACGGTTTGGGGACATCCGGGGGATGTGACAGTCGCTATTGAGAAGCAAGATCTCTCTTTCTTCCGAACTTTCCATTCTCTCCACCCCCCAACACCCACCCACCCCCCCACCCCCACCGACCCACCCCCCCACCCCCGCCGACCCCCGCCCACCCCCCCCACCCCCGCCGACCCTGTTCCCTCCTTCAGCTGGGAGCAGGTTCGATTGGAGCTTTCTAAAGGGAATTGGATAAATACTTGAAGGGGAAAGATTTGCAGGACTGGGGGGGGAAGAGGAGGGGAGGGGGTGCTAAGCACAAAGCTCTTGCAAAGGGCTGGCACAGGCAGGATGGGCTGAATGGCCTGCTTTTGTGCTGTGCGATTCTAAGAACCCATGTAAAACACATTAAACTTTCCATTTTAAGTCCCGCAGATGGAATTGATGTCAATATATGAAAGGTAGTTACAGCTGGCGTTAAAGCCCACATGGTGATATAAAGTCTATCTTTGTCCTGCCAAATCTTCGCTTAATCTGCTTCTGTGTTAATCCCACATCTGAGGCAGTAAATTTATCCCAGGCAAGTTTTTCCGAGCTGCAGCATTTCGCTGGTCAGCTCACACTGAGCACCGCACGGTGATCCTGATACCGCACAACTCACGCTGAGCACCGCACGGCGATCCTGATACCGCACAACTCACACTGAGCACCGCACGGTGATCCTGATACCGCACAACTCACACTGAGCACCGCACGGTGATCCTGATACCGCACAACTCACACTGAGCACCGCACGGCTATCCTGATACCGCGCGGCGATCCTGAGCACCGCACGGTGATCCTGATACCGCACAACTCACACTGAGCACCGCACGGTGATCCTGATACCGCACAACTCACACTGAGCACCGCACGGCCATCCTGATACCGCACAACTCACACTGAGCACCGCACGGTGATCCTGATACCGCACAACTCACACTGAGCACCGCACGGCCATCCTGATACCGCACAACTCACACTGAGCACCGCACGGTGATCCTGATACCGCACAACTCACACTGAGCACCGCACGGCCATCCTGATACCGCGCGGCGATCCTGAGCACCGCACAGCTCACACTGAGCACCGTACGGTGATCCTGAGCACCGCACGGCTCACACTGAGCACCGCACGGCCATCCTGATACCGCACAACTCACACTGAGCACCGCACGATGATCCTGAGCACCGCACGGCTCACACTGAGCACCGCACGGTGATCCTGAGCACCGCACGACTCACACTGAGCACCGCACGGTGATCCTAAGCACCGCACGGCGATCCTGAGCACCGCACGGCTCACACTGAGCACCGCACGGTGATCCTGAGCACCGCACGGTGATCCTGAGCACCGCACGGCTCACACTGAGCACCGCACGGCCATCCTGATACCGCGCGGCGATCCTGAGCACCGCACAGCTCACACTGAGCACCGTACGGTGATCCTGAGCACCGCACGGCTCACACTGAGCACCGCACGGCCATCCTGATACCGCACAACTCACACTGAGCACCGCACGATGATCCTGAGCACCGCACGGCTCACACTGAGCACCGCACGGTGATCCTGAGCACCGCACGGCTCACACTGAGCACCGCACGGTGATCCTAAGCACCGCACGGCGATCCTGAGCACCGCACGGCTCACACTGAGCACCGCACGGTGATCCTGAGCACCGCACGGTGATCCTGAGCACCGCACGGCTCACACTGAGCACCGCACGGCCATCCTGATACCGCGCGGCGATCCTGAGCACCGTACAGCTCACACTGAGCACCGTACGGTGATCCTGAGCACCGCACGGCTCACACTGAGCACCGCACGGCCATCCTGATACCGCACAACTCACACTGAGCACCGCACGATGATCCTGAGCACCGCACGGCTCACACTGAGCACCGCACGGTGATCCTGAGCACCGCACGGCTCACACTGAGCACCGCACGGTGATCCTAAGCACCGCACGGCGATCCTGAGCACCGCACGGCTCACACTGAGCACCGCACGGTGATCCTGAGCACCGCGTGGCGATCCTGAGCACCGCACGGCGATCCTGAGCACCGCACGGCGATCCTGAGCACCGCACGGCCATCCTGAGCACCGCACAGCTCACACTGGGCACCGCACGGTGATCCTGATACCGCGCGGTGATCTTGCCCTCTGTGCGATCTGATTCACCGCAGGCCAAGGCCCGGAGGGTCTCCCCTGTCTGAAGCTTGATCCCTGTTGTAACGTGGGCCTCGCGGCAGCCAATTTGCGCACAGCAAGATCCCACAACAAGCAATGTGATAATGACCCCCCAGGTCAGCTTTCTTTGTGTGATGTTGAGGGAGAAGGTATTGGTCCCAAGGACCCTGGAGAGAACTCACGCCCCCAACCCACCCCCACCCCACCAACCCACTCCCACCCCCACCCTCACCCCACCAACCCACTCCCAAACACCCTCCCCACCCCCACCCCAACTCCAACACCCCCCAACACCCCCCAAACATCCCACCCCCCAACATCTCCCCAACCCTCCTTCACCCTCAACACCCCCCAAACACCCTCCCCACCCCCACCCCAGCTCCAACAGCCCCCAACACCACCCAACAACCCACCCCCACCCAACACACCACCAACCCACCCCCCAACATCTCCCCAACCCTCCCCCACCCCCAGCACCCCCCAAACACACCACCCCCCAAACACCCCACCCCCCAAACACCCCACCCCCCAAACACCCCACCCCCCAACAGCTCCCCAACTCCCAACGCCTCCCCAAACACCCCCAACCCCCACCAACCCCGCACAACTCCCCACGCACGCACACACTCCCCACGCACACACACACTCCCCACGCACACACACACTCCCCACGCACACACACACTCCCCACGCACACACACACTCCCCACGCACACACACACTCCCCATGCACACACACACTCCCCACACACATACACTCCCCACACACATACACTCCCCACACACAAACACTCCCACACACGCACACTCCCCACACACACACACACTCCCCCAACACATACAGACTCCCCACACACAAACACTCCCACACACACAAACACTCCCACACACACAAACACTCCCACACACACACACTCCCCACACACACACTCCCCCAACACATACACACTCCCCACACACATACACTCCCCTCCCACACACACTGTCCCTCAAACACACACCCCGCCAAACAAACACTCTCCCCCAAACACACCCCACCCCCGCAAACACACACTCTCCCCCAAACACACACTCTTCCCCAAACACACACTCTTCCCCAAACACACACTCTCCCCCAAACACACACTCTCCCCCAAACAAACACTCTCCCCCACACACACACTCTCACCCCAAACACACACTCTCCCCCAAACACACACTCTTCCCCAAACACACACTCTTCCCCAAACACACACTCTTCCCCAAACACACACTCTTCCCCAAACACACAACCCCCCTCAAACACACACTCTCCCCCAAACACACACTCTCCCCCAAATACACACTCTCCCCCACACACACACTCTCCCCCACACACACACTCTCCCCCACACACACACTCTTCCCCAAACACACACTCTTCCCCAAACACACACTCTCCCCCAAACACACACTCTCCCCCAAACACACACTCTCCCCCACACACACACTCTTCCCCAAACACACAACCCCCCTCAAACACACACTCTCCCCCAAACACACACTCTTCCCCAAACACACACTCTCCCCCAAACACACACTCTCCCCTCAAACACACACTCTCCCCCAAACACACACTCTCCCCCAAATACACACTCTCCCCCACACACACACTCTCCCCCACACACACACTCTCCCCCACACACACACTCTTCCCCAAACACACACTCTTCCCCAAACACACACTCTCCCCCAAACACACACTCTCCCCCAAACACACACTCTCCCCCACACACACACTCTCACCCCAAACACACACTCTCCCCCAAACACACACTCTTCCCCAAACACACACTCTTCCCCAAACACACAACCCCCCTCAAACACACACTCTCCCCCAAACACACACTCTCCCCCAAACACACACTCTCCCCCACACACACACTCTCCCCCACACACACACTCTCCCCCAAACACACACTCTCCCCCAAACACACACTCCCCCCAAACACACACTCTCACCCCAAACACACACTCTCACCCCAAACACACCACCCCCCCAAACACACACTCCCCCCAAACACACACTCTCACCCCAAACACACATTCTCACCCCAAACACACACTCCCCCCAAACACACACTCTCACCCCAAACACACACTCTCACCCCAAACACACACTCTCACCCCAAACACACACTCTCCCCGAAACACACACTCTCCCCCCAAACACACACTCTTCCCCATCACCCACCCCCTGCTCTTCTCTGAAATAATAGCCATGGGATTTTTACTTTACATGTATCGAGTGGAGAGCCAAGACCCTCGGCTAAATAATCAATAATCCCCACAGCTCAGGGAGGCTATATCGGTCCTGGAGGGTGTGTAGCGTAGATTTACCGGAATGATAGCTGGACTCAAGGGTTAAATTACAAGGAGAGATTACACAAACTGGCATTGTATTCCCTGGAATATAAAGGCTAAGGGGAGATTTGATCAAAGTTTTCACGATATTACGGGGAACAGACAGGGTCAATAGAGAGAAACTGTTTCTACTGGGTGGGGAATCTGGGACTGGGTGGGGAATCTGGGACTGGGTGGGGCAAAGTCTTATAAATCAGAGGCTGACCTTTCAGGAGTGAGATGAGGAAACACTTCCACACACAAAGGGTGGCAAAAGTTTGGAATTCTCTTCCACAAATGGCAATTGACGCTGGATCGATTGTTAATTTTAAATCTGAGACAGATAGGTTTTAGTTAACCAGAGGTACACAGGGATATGGGGCAAAGTAAGGTGTATGGAGTTAGGTCACAGATCAGCCATGATCTCAGTGAATGGCGTGGAACAGGCTTGAGGGGCTGAATGGACTCCTCTAGGTCCAATGTTCCTCATGTGTCTCATGTGAAAGACAGGCGTCAGGTTGAGGATTTTAAGTTAACATGTCAGGAAATGCAGATGCCGCATAGGCCGAAGGGTACGAGCGATGGACAGTGAGACATGGAGAGAAACCAGGTTCGGGAGGCGGTGGTGAGCTGCCTTCTTGAACCGCTGCAGTCCATGTGGTGTAGGTACACCCACAGTGCTGTTAGGGAGGGAGTTCCAGCATTTTGACCCAGTGACAGTGAAGGAACGGCCGATATATTTCCAAGTCAGGATGGTGAGTGGCTTGGAGGGGAACTTCCAGGTGGTGGTGTTCCCCATGTGTCTGCTGCCCTTGTCCTTCTAGATGGTAGTGATCGTTGGTTTGCAAGGTGCTGTCTAAGGAGCCTTGGTGAGTCGCTGCAGTGCATCTTGTAGATGGTACACACACTGCTGCTACTGTGCGTCAGTGGTGGAGGGAGTGAATGTTTAAGGTTGGAAGCAGAGGAGAGATAAGGAAGGAATTTTTGGGAGGCTTTGGGCAAATTTGCTGATGAAAGGTGGGCCAGGTTTTGTTTCCATTTAACATTCGACCCTCCTCTTGGGAGGACCCTCGTGATCCCTCTTACCTCAGGTCTCCACCATTCATTAAGGTCATAACCAGACACAACTCATGTTTGGTCTGAAAGGCATAGGCCAGAGTCACAATGAAACGACTGTGAACCTTGGCAAGAATCCGCTTCTCAACGATCGCAGCCTAGAGAGAGAGGGAAGGAGATTGGAGTGAGGCCTGGAGAAAACCAGTGAAGACTGCAGCACCAGTTTCCATTTATATAGCGCCTTTAATGTTGTGAAATGTCCCAGCAGCAATTATCCAACACCATTTTGACCCTGAGCCACAAAAAGAGATATTACGGACAAGTGACCAAAAGCTTGGTCAAAGGGATCAGTTTTAAAGAACGTCTTAAATGAAGAGAGAGAGAGAGAGAGCGAGAGAGAAAGAGAGAGAGAGGGAGAAAGGTGGAGAGGTTTAGGGAGGGAATTCCAGAGCTTAGGGCCCCCAGGCAGCTGAAGGCACGGCCGCCAATGGTGGAGCGATGGGAATCGGGGGATGGTCAAGAGGCCGGAACTGGAGGAGAGCAGAGATCTTGGAGTGTTGCAGGGGCTGGAGGAGGTTACAGGGATAGGGAGGGTTGTAGAGGCTGGAGGAGGTTACAGAGATAGGAAGGGTTGTAGGGACTGGAGAGGGTTACAGAGATAGGGAGGGTTGTAGGGGCTGGAGGGGGTTACAGAGATAGGGAGGGTTGTAGGGGCTGGAGGGGGTTACAGAGATAGGGAGGGTTGTAGGGGCTGGAGGGGGTTACAGAGATAGGGAGGGTTATAGGGGCTGGAGGAGGTTACAGAGATAGGGAGGGGTGTAGGGGCTGGAGGAGGTTACAGAGATAGGGAGGGTTGTAGGGGCTGGAGGAGGTTACAGAGATAGGGAGGGTTGTAGGGGCTGGAGGGGGTTACAGAGATAGGGAGGGTTGTAGGGGCTGGAGGAGGTTACAGAGATAGGGAAGGTTGTAGGGGCTGGAAGAGGTTACAGAGATAGGGAGGGTTGTAGGGGCTGGAGGGGGTTACAGAGATAGGGAGGGTTGTAGGGGCTGGAGGAGGTTAAGAGATAGGGAGGGTTGTAGGGGCTGGAGGGGGTTACAGAGATAGGGAGGGTTGTAGGGACTGGAGGGGGTTACAGAGATAGGGAGGGTTGTAGGGGCTGGAGCAGGTTACAGAGATAGGGAGAGTTGTAGGGACTGGAGGAGATTACAGAGATAGGGAGGGTTGTAGGGGCTGGAGGAGGTTAAGAGATAGGGAGGGTTGTAGGGGCTGGAGGGGGTTACAGAGATAGGGAGGGTTGTAGGGACTGGAGGGGGTTACAGAGATAGGGAGGGTTGTAGGGGCTGGAGCAGGTTACAGAGATAGGGAGGGTTGTAGGGACTGGAGGAGATTACAGAGATAGGGAGGGGTGTAGGGGCTGGAGGAGGTTACAGAGATAGGGAGGGTTGTAGGGGCTGGAGGAGGTTACAGAGATAGGGAGGGTTGTAGGGGCTGGAGGAGGTTAAGAGATAGGGAGGGTTGTAGGGGCTGGAGGGGGTTACAGAGATAGGGAGGGTTGTAGGGACTGGAGGGGGTTACAGAGATAGGGAGGGTTGTAGGGACTGGAGGAGGTTACAGAGATAGGGAGGGGAACGAGGCCCATGGAGAGATTTGAACAAGAAGACGTGAATTCAGGAGACCACTGGAATTGTCAGAGAGATAGGAACGGCCTGGCTGAGGGTCTCAGCAAAGGTGCAAAACAGGGGCAAAAGGGGCAATATTCCTGAGGTGGGAGGTGCCTATCTGAGTGGTAGCTCTGCTCTGTGGGTGATATAAGTTCCTTTAGGGGTCAGTGCTTGTGAACAGCCTGACTGAGCCTCAGACTGTTTGTAGGAACTGGATGGGGTCAGTAGTTAGGGGAATGGGGGTTGTGCTGCCCTTTCCCTATATTTAACTGGAGCGGGACAATTTGGAGCAAGGCTTCCCCAGCTTACCCCCAGTGTGACCCCATTTTAATGGATCAGGCTCTGAGTGACCCCAGAGGGAAAGTTTGGGGGTGGGGGGGCGGGGTACAAGAGTTGTTGAGCGTTGGAGGGGTGAGGCTTTAACTGTTGAGGGGGAGCAGCATGAGTGGAAGTGATGAAATGGCAGGATTTCTACAAGAAAAGCCCCCAAATACCCCCCTTTTTACAGGCTTTTTTTGCAGCAGCAACTGAGCCTCAGAGAGAAGTCCATTAGGCCACGCCCACCATCCCTCCCCTTTGAAGATTTAAAGGGGCCTTGCAGCTGTTAGTTCCACAGCAGCCATTGCTGCCTCGCTCCTCGTGACCCCAAAATTTCATCTCGTGGTCCCACTCGGGGGGTCACGACCCACAGTTTGGGAAGCCCCAAACGGTTTGGAGGTACCGGGGGTTGGAGGGGGCGGGGGGGGGTCGAGGAGGGCGACTGTGAGCTCGAACTGAGTGGCGTCGGTGTGCATACAGAGTAAAGCGGTCCAGAGCCCTGTCATTCACTGGACCAGGACCTTCTTTATGTCACAACTCTGCCATGAGGAGACTCTCCATGGGACACACCTGTCTGCGATAGAGAGGAGATACATTTCTGTGCTGTTTGTGGAATCTTGCTGTGCGCATATAGTTACAACAGTGACAACACTACAAAAAATCGAAGCACAGCCAATGAAGTATTTCTGAAGAGTAGTTACTGTTGCAAAAGGAGCTGCCAATTTACGCACAACAAGATCCCACATTCATAACGATCAGATTATCAACTTTTGTGACGTTGGTTGAGGGATAAGTATCAGCTGCAGAGAGGAATCCCCTGTTCTTCTTCCAAATAGCAGTCATGAGATCTTTTGCAACACTTCATCTGAAAGATGGCATCTCCGACAGTGCTGCACTCCCTCAGTACTGACCCCCCGACAGTGCGGCACTCCCTCAGTACTGACCCTCCGACAGTGCAGCACTCCCTCAGTACTGATCCTCCAACAGTGCAGCTCTCCTTCAGTACTGACCCTCTGACAGTGCGGTGCTCCCTCAGTACTGACCCTCTGACAGTGCAGCACTCCTTCAGTACTGACCCTCTGACAGTGCGGCACTCCCTCAGTACTGACCCTCTGACAGTGCGGCACTCCCTCAGTACTGACCCTCTGACAGTGCAGCACTCACTCAGTACAGACCCTCTGACAGTGCAGCACTCCCTCAGTACTGACCCTCCGACAATGCGGCACTCCCTCAGTACTGACCCTCCGACAGTGCGGCACTCCCTCAGTACTGACCCTCCGACAGTGCGGCACTCCCCCAGTACTGACCCTCCGACAGTATGGCACTCCCTCAGTACTGACCCTCTGACAGTGCAGCACTCCCTCAGTACTGACCCTCTGACAGTGCAGCACTCCCTCAGTACTGACCCTCCGACAGTACGACACTCCCTCAGTACTGACCCTCCGACAGTGCGGCACTCCCTCAGTACTGCCCCTCCGACAGTGCGGCACTCCCTCAGTACTGACCCTCCGACAGTGCGGCACTCCCTCAGTGCTGACCCTCTGACAGTGCGGCACTCCCTCAGTACTGACCCTCCGACAGTGCGGCACTCCCTCAGTACTGACCCTCCGACAGTGCGGCACTCCCTCAGTACTGACCCTCTGACAGTGCGGCACTCCCTCAGTACTGACCCTCTGACAGTGCGGCACTCCCTCAGCACTGCACTGGAGTGTCAGCCTAGGCTTTAGGATTCGGGTCCTGGAGTGTGACTTGAACCCATAATTTTCTCAGAGATGAGAATGCTCCTCAGTTATAGCCATGGTGGACACTGGTAAACTTGCAACCCAATGTCATCGGGACAAACTCACCAAAGAGGAACAAGCTGAAATTCAGCCAAGATAGTCTCAGAGGCAGTGTGAATGGCCGTGCGGGCAATGGATGCCACACATTCCTCCCTTAGTTTGACATCCAGGAAATCTGTCTGCTTTCTCACTACAAAATGATGCAGGAGAAGCCCCTGTTTACTCTGTTGGGGTCTCCAACCCTTGTCTGATTTTTAAAAAATTCATTTATGGGCTTTTGGCATCACTGGCTGGGCCCAGCATTTATTGTCCATCCCTAATTGCCCCTTGAGAAGGTGGTGGTGAGCTGCCTTTCTTGAGCCGCTGCAGTCCATGTGGTGTAGGTACACCCACCGTGCTGTTAGGGAGGGAGTTCCAGGATTTTGGCCCAGCGACAGTGAAGGAACGGCCGATATATTTCCAAGTCAGGATGGTGAGTGGCTTGGAGGGGAACTTCCAGGTGGTGGTGTTCCCCATGTGCCTGCTGCCCTTGTCCTTCTAGATGGTAGTGGTCGTGGGTTTGGAAGGTGCTGTCGAAGGAGCCTTGGTGAATTCCTGCAGTGCATCTTGTAGATGGTAGACACACTGCTGCTACTGTGTGTCGGTGGTGGAGGGAATGAATGATTGTGAAAGGGGTGCCAATCAAGTGGGGCTGCTTTGCCAGGACAGTGTTAAGCTTCTTAAGTGTTGTTGGTGTTGCCTGGATGAGTGCAGCTCCTAAAACACTCAAAAAGCTCAACATCATCCAGGACAAAGCAGCCGCTTAATTTGCATCCAATCCACAAACATTCACTCCCTCCACCACCGACGCACAGTAGCAGCAGTGTGTGTACCATCTACAAGATGCACTGCAGAAACTCACCAAGGCTCCTTCGACAGCACCTTCCAAACCCACGGCCACTACCATCTAGAAGGACAAGGGCAGCAGACACATGGGGAACACCACCGCCTGGAAGTTCCCCTCCAAGTCACTCACCATCTTGACTTGGAAATATATCGGCCGTTCCTTCACTGTCGCTGGGTCAAAATCCTGGAACTCCCACCCTAACAGCACAGTGGGTGTACCTACAACACAGGGACTGCAGCGGCTCAAGAAGGCAGCAGCTCACCCCCACCTTCTCAAGGGGCAATTAGGGATGGGCAATAAACACTGGGCCCCAGCCAGCGATACCCACATCCCGCAAATGAATAAAAAATAAAAATCAGGCAAGGGGGCTAGGGCGCCCTGGGAATCTCCATACCCTTGCCCGTGGTGTTGTGGGGTCAGCAATGCCAAAGTGCCTACCTCGTGCCCTTTCCGTTTCTTCAGCCTTTTCTTGTTCAGCTTCTTGTTGGCGTACATTTTGCCCGTGGCTTTCATCTGGCAGGCGCACACCTCCCCGAAGCCCCCTTTGCCCAGGACCCTGAAGTCCATGAACCACTCCTCCCCTACGGCCTGGGCCTCCAGCGCCTTGAACTGCAGGAACTTGAGGAAGAGGTCGCTGGCCTTGTAGCCTTCCAGGGCGTGGGACTCCAGGTGGGCCAACAGCTGCTGCTCGGACTCGCGAAAGAGCTCGCTGCGCCCGTTCCGGTGGTCCTCCTTGACCCGGATGACCGCCTTCTCGTCCAGGAAGGAGCAGAAGTCTCGCGAGTCGGGGGCGTAGTACTTGTTGACGATGGTCTGGGCCAGCGGGGCGCGCTCGGCCTCCTCCGAGGTGGTGTAGGCCTCCACGTCCTGCCACAGGCCGCCGGCCATTTTGAACTGCTCCGTCTTCATCAGGTGCTCCTGGAAGAGCTTCTTCCCGATTGGCTGCCGGCAGCAGAGGCTCCTGAAGCTCAGGTCGATCTGGTCCCTCAGGTGCTCGCACTGCGCCACAGGCGGCAGCTTCAGGCGGGCGCGCATCCTTCTGTCCCTCATGGCGAGGGCCGAGCCGTTGTCGGTGCTGCCCCGGGCCGCCATGTAGGCCGAATTTGCCACCACCGTTTCCAAGCCCCCGAAATCCATGTTTACCTGAAAGAGACAAACAGGGGTCAGAGAGAGAGAGAGAGAGAGAGAGAGAGAACCTGCATTTCCCTAGCGCCTTCCCCCACCATCCCAGAGTGATTCACAGACAACGAGATACTTTCTGGTGTGCAGCTGCCATTATCACGCGGGGGACGTGGCAGCCAAATTAGCGCACAGCAAGCTCCCACAAACAGCAACCTGGCAATGACCCAGGTCCATCTGTTTACATCGATGTTGGCTCAGGGGTAAATATTGGCCCCAGGGCACAGGACAGATTTACCCCACCCCCCCCACTTCGCAATAGTGGCCGTGGGATGTTTTACATCCCCCCGAGGGGGCAGACTTGGTTTAACACCTCATCTAAAATCGCCACCTCAGACAGGGCTGCACTCCCTCAGTACTGACCCTCCGACAGTGCGGCGCTCCCTCAGTACTGACCCTCAGACAGGGCTGCACCCCCTCAGTACTGACCCTCCGACAGTGCGGCACTCCCTCAGTACTGACCCTCCGACAGTGCTGCACCCCCTCAGTACTGACCCTCCGACAGTGCAGCACTCCCTCAGTACTGACCTTCAGACAGGGCTGCACTCCCTCAGTACTGACCCTCCGACAGTGCGGCACTCCCTCAGTACTGACCCTCTGACAGTGCGGCACTCCCTCAGTACTGACCCTCCGACAGTGCGGCACTCCCTCAGTACTGACCCTCCGACAGTGCGGCACTCCCTCAGTACTGACCCTCAGACAGTGCGGCACTCCCTCAGTACTGACCCTCAGACAGTGCTGCACCCCCTCAGTACTGACCCTCCGACAGTGCGGCACTCCCTCAGTACTGACCCTCCGACAGTGCTGCACCCCCTCAGTACTGACACTGGAAGCATCGGCCTGGATTATGGCTTCAAGCCTCTTCACTGAAACCCAAACCCACATCCAGCTGACTTCTCATCTTCAAATCCTTCCATGGTCTCGCACATTCCCTATCTCTGTAACCTCCTCCAGCCCCTACACCCCTCCCTTTCTCTGTAACCTCCTCCAGCCCCTACACCCCTCCCTATCTCTGTAACCTCCTCCAGCCCCTACACCCCTCCCTTTCTCTGTAACCTCCTCCAGCCCCTACACCCCTCCCTATCTCTGTAACGTCCTCCAACCCCTACAACCCTCCCTATCTCTGTAACCTCCTCCAGCCCCTACACCCCTCCCTTTCTCTGTAACCTCCTCCAGCCCCTACACCCCTCCCTTTCTCTGTAACCTCCTCCAGCCCCTACACCCCTCCCTATCTCTGTAACGTCCTCCAACCCCTACAACCCTCCCTATCTCTGTAACCTCCCCCAGCACCTACAACCCTCCCTATCTCTGTAACCTCCTCCAGCCTCTACAACCCTCCCTATCTCTATAACCTCCTCCAGCCCCTACAACCCTCCTTATCTCTGTAACCTCCTCCAGCCCCTACAACCCTCCTTATCTCTGTAACCTCCTCCAGCCCCTACAACCCTTCCTATCTCTGTAACCTCCTCCAGTCTCTACAACCCTCCTTATCTCTGTAACCTCCTCCAGCCCCTACAACCCTCCCTATCTCTGTAACCTCCTCCAACCCCTACAACCCTCCCTATCTCTGTAACCTCCCCCAGCACTTACAACCCTCCCTATCTCTGTAACCTCCTCCAGCCTCTACAACCCTCCCTATCTCTATAACCTCTTCCAACCCCTACAATCCTCCCTATCTCTATAACCTCTTCCAACCCCTACAATCCTCCCTATCTCTGTAACCTCCTCCAGCCTCTACAACCCTCCCTATCTCTATAACCTCCTCCAGCCCCTACAACCCTCCTTATCTCTGTAACCTCCTCCAGTCCCTAAACCCCTCCCTATCTCTGTAACCTCCTCCAGCCTCTACAGCCCCCTATCTCTGTAACCTCCTCCAGTCCCTACAACCCCCCCATCTCTGTAACCTCCTCCAGCCCCTACAACCCTCCCTATCTCTGTTAACTCCTCCAGTCCCTACAACCCTCCCTACCTCTGTAACCTCTTCCAGCCCCAAAACCCTCCCTATCTCTGTAACCTCTGCCAGCCCCTACAACGCTCCCTATCTCTGTAACCTCTTCCAGCCCCTACAACACTCCGAGATCTCTGCGCTCCTCCAATTCTGGCCTCTTGACCATCCCCCGATTCCCATCGCTCCACCATTGGCGGCCGGGCCTTCAGCAGCCTGGGGGCCCTAAGCTCTGGAATTCCCTCCCTAAACCTCTCCGCCTCTCTCTCTTTCTCTCTCTCTCTCTCTATCTCTCTCTATCTCTCTCTATCTCTCTCTCCTCCTTTAAGACGCTCCTTAAAACCGAACTCTTTGACCAAGCTTTTAGTCACCTGCCCCAATATCTCCTAACGTGGACTTGGTGGTCGACTGCTTGCCTCGGTCAGATGCCTGTGAAATGCACTGGCTTGTTTGAGGTTAAAGGCGCTAGATAAATGCGGGTTATTGTTGGAAGGTTTTGCAATAGCTGAGCAACTTTCCTGATCAGGGAGAAATGAGAGTCGATGCTTTGAAGAAACAGGGATAAGGGTGGATGGGGGAAGCGATGGAAAACGTTAGGAACACAGGAATTAGGAGCTGGGGTGGGCCATTCGGCCCCTCGAGCCTGGTCACCGTTCAATAAGACCATGGCTGATCTGGTTGTGGTCTCAGCTCCACTTTCCTGCCCCTCCCCAACAACGCTGGACTCCCTGGTTGATCAGAAATCTGTCCAACTCAGCCTCGAATATATTCACTGACCCAGCCTCATCTGCTCTCTGGGGAAGACAGACCCTCTGGGAGAAGAAATTCCTCCTCGCCTCCATCCTAAATGGGGGACCCCTAATTTTGAAACTGCATCCCCTCGTTCTAGACACCCCCACGAGAGGAAACATCTGCTCAGCATCCACCACCCCCCACCACTGTCGAGCTCCCTCAGGATCTCATCTGTTTCAATAGGACCACCTTCTCATTCTTTCTCAACCCCAATGAGTAGGGGTGCAGCCCCCTCGATCTCTCCCGTGGGTTTGTGGAGAGCGTTTGGTGGGGAATGTCCTGTACCAGCAGCTAACCAGGTCCAGACAAGAGAATAAGGACGATTAAACTCACCGGTCAGCCTCACCGCTTCAAGACCGGGACTCCCGGGCAGGAACCCTCTGCCCTCTCGCTCCCTTCTCCCAACGATGGGTCCCTCCCTCATGCCAGATCCGGCAGCAACGCCCCTCGGAGGAGGCTGCTGCCCAGCGATGGTTCACTGAGGACGCGGGATTACCGGCTGCAGTCAGAGGTAAGGAGACTTGTCAAATGCCATTAAGGAAATCCACCAGCGAGGGGAAGATTCCCATCTTCCGACGGGGATTATTCGAAAAGTCAGAAGCCGCAACTTAAAAGCTCTTTTCCCCAAAAGCTCCCACGTGGCTGTTCATCGGCAGAAGCCCTGGCCCCAGGTCCCCCCGGGGCGTGACCTCCTTGGGAAGGGCCGACGGTCACCATCGCCAGTGACCGACGCCAAGCCAAGACCAGCCAGGCGAGAAGCAAGGAAGATCTGCATTTGAGTAGCACCTTTCACCGCCTCAGGGCGTGCCCAAGTGCTTCACGGCCAATCGATTACGTCGTTGGAAGCCTGCTCACCGTCACAGTGTAAGAATCGGGGCTGCCACTTTGCGCACAGCAAGATCCCACGCAGAGCCATGTGAGAAAAGCAGCTGATCTGCTGCAGCGGTGTTGGTCCAGGGTTAGATATTGGGTCCAGGTCACTGGGGAAAACTCCCCTCCGCTTCTCCACAATAGTGGCAATGGGATTTGTTACAGCCGCCTGAGAGAACAGGTGGGGCCTTGTTTTAATGCCTCATCTCCAGCGGTCCCTCAGTATTGACCCTCCGACAGTGCGGCACTCCCTCAGTACTGACCCTCCAATAGTACAGCACTCCCTCAGTACTGACCCTCCGACAGTGCTGCACTCCCTCAGTACTGACCCTCTGACAGTGCAGCGCTCCCTCAGTACTGACCCTCCGACAGTGCGGCACTCCCTCAGTCCTGACCCTCCGACAGTGCGGCACTCCCTCAGTACTGACCCTCCGACAGTGCGGCACTCCCTCAGTACTGACTCTCCGACAGTGCGGCACTCCCTCAGTACTGACCCTCCGACAGTGCAGTACTCCCTCAGTACTGACCCTCCGACAGTGCGGCACTCCCTCAGTACTGACCCTCCGACAGTGCGGCACTCCCTCAGTACTGACCCTCCGACGGTGCAGCACTCCCTCACTTACTGGGAGCTTCAGGCTGGATTTGTTGCTTGAATGTCTTGTGCTGGAACTCACAATCTCCCAGTTGAGAGAGGAATGCTTCCTCCAGTGACCTGATTGGGTGTAAATCGCTTTGCAATGTCCTGAGATGCTGACAGATTCCAGCCGTTCGTTCTTTCAGTGGAATCTTGCTGAACAGTGAATCTGATTGTTGAAATTTTTATTATGTAAACTGGTATTGTATTGCTTCTTACACAGGACCTGTGTGTCGCTGGCTGGGCCAGCATTTATTGCCCATCCCGAATTGCCCCTTGAGAAGGTGGTGAGCTGCTGCCTTCTTGAGCCGCTGCAGTCCCTGTGGTGTAGGTACACCCGCTGTGCTGTTAGGGAGGGAGTTCCAGGATCTTGACCCAGTGACAGTGTAGGAATGACTTATGCTATTCGACACAGAAGTAGTCCTGTGTTATAGCTTCACCAGGTTGACACCTCATTTTTAGGTGTGCCTGGTGCTGCTCCTGGCATGCCCTCCTGTACTCTTCATTGAACCAGGGTTGATCCCCTGGCTTGATGGTAATGGTAGAGTGGGGAATATGCCGGGCCATGAGGTTACAGATTGTGTTCGAGTACAATTCTGCTGCTGCTGATGACCCACAGCACCTCATGGATGCCCAGTCTTGAGTTGCTAGATCTGTTCGAAATCTATCCCATTTAGCACGGTGGTAGTGCCACACAACACGATGGAGGGCAACTGTGACAGGTAGATTGGTGAGGACCAGGCCAAGCTGGCTTTTCCCCCTTGTTGGTTCCCACACCATGTGTCATTGACCTGGTCTACCAGCTGTGCCCTTTAGCAGATGTGGTGCTACTGAGCCGCTCTTGGTGATGGACATTGGAGTCTCCCTCCCAGAGCGCTTCCTCCAAGTGGCGTTAGATTGAAGGGCAAGGGGCCCAGTTTCCTTGTCCATGTTTGACCTGATGCCATGAGACTTCATGGGGTCCGGAGTCGATGTTGGGGACTCCCAGGGCAACTCCCTCCTGACTGTATACCACTGTGTCACCACCTCTGCTGGGCCTGTCCTGCCGGTGGGACAGGACATACCCAGGGATGGTGATGGTGGTGTCTGGGACATTATCTGTAAGGTGTGATTCTGTGAGGATGACTATGTCAGGCTGTTGCTTGACTGGTCTGTGAGACAGCTCTCCCAATTTCAGCACTAGCCCCCAGATGTTAGTAAGGGGGATTTTTGCAGGGTTGACATTGTGATGTCTGGGCACAGGTCAATGTCTCAGTAGCAGAAAGCCCCATCATTTCTGTAGAAGTTGCTACAAGTGAGTGGTTTGCTGGGACATTTCAGAGGCCAGTTCAGAGTCAACCACATTACTGAGGGCCTGGAGTCATGTGTAGGCCAGACAACTTCCCTAAAGGGCATTAGTGAACTAGATGGGCTTTTACAACACTCGATGAGATGTCATGGTCACCATTAGTGAGACTAATTATCCATGAATAATTATTTTAATGATAATGGTGGGATTCGAACCCAAAGCTTCAGCCAAGGCCTGTGGATTACTGGCCCCAGTAACACTGCCTCTACATCGCTGCTTCCTCAGCTGGTGACAGGCTCTGGTTTGGAAACTTGAAGCCAGTTCTATTTTAACTGTGTTCCTCTCCGCAGATGCTGAGTTTTTCCAGCGATTTCTGTTTCTGTTTATTTCTCCTGCTTTGTTTCTGTGCCTGGTGACCTGTCATCTAAGAATATTTAAATTCATGTAAAAGTCCAAACACTTCGGAACTTAGGAACATGACAAGGAGATTCAGCCCCACGAGCTTATTGTAGAACAACAGAATCTTAGAGCGGTTACAGCAGAGAAGGAGGCCATTCGACCCCTCATCTCCCTGCAGACTGTGTGCAACAGCAACTCACTTCCTCCCGCTCCCACCCACCATTCCTCCCTGGGCCTGAGGTCTCAATCCAATTCCTTTTTTAAAATCCATGATTGACCCTGTCTCCACCACACTCTCAGACAGCGCATTCCAGATCCTAACCACTCGATTGACCCTGTCTCCACCACACTCTCAGACAGTGCATTCCAGATCCTAACCACTCCATTGACTCTGTCTCCCCAACACTCTCAGACAGTGCATTCCAGATCCTAACCACTCGATTGACCCTGTCTCCACCACACTCTCAGACAGTGCATTCCAGATCCTAACCACTCGATTGACCCTGTCTCCATCACACTCTCAGACAGTGCATTCCAGATCCTAAACACTCGATTGACCCTGTCTCCACCACACTCTCAGACAGTGCATTCCAGATCCTAACAACTCGATTGACCCTGTCTCCTCCACACTCTCAGACAGTGCGTTCCAGATCCTAACCACTCGATTGACCCTGTCTCCACCATACTCTCAGGCAGTGCATTCCAGATCCTAACCACTCGATTGACCCTGTCTCCACCACACTCTCAGACAGTGCATTCCAGACCCTAACCACTCGATTGACCCTGTCTCCACCACACTCTCAGACAGTGCATTCCAGATCCTAACCACTCGATTGACCCTGTCTCCACCACACTCTCAGACAGTGCATTCCAGATCCTAACCACTCGATTGACCCTGTCTCCACCACACTCTCAGACAGTGCATTCCAGACCCTAACCACTCGATTGACCCTGTCTCCCCCACACTCTCAGACAGTGCATTCCAGATCCTAACCACTCGATTCACCCTGTCTCCACCACCTCTCAGACAGTGCATTCCAGATCCTAACCACTCGATTGACCCTGTCTCCACCACACACTCAGACAGTGCATTCCAGATCCTAACCACTCGATTGACCCTGTCTCCACCACACTCTCAGGCAGCGCATTCCAGATCCTAACCACTCGATTGACCCTGTCTCCACCACCTCTCAGACAGTGCATTCCAGATCCTAACCACTCGATTGACCCTGTCTCCACCACACACTCAGACAGTGCATTCCAGATCCTAACCACTCGATTGACCCTGTCTCCACCACACTCTCAGGCAGCGCATTCCAGATCCTAACCACTCGATTGACCCTGTCTCCACCACACTCTCAGACAGTGCATTCCAGATCCTAACCACTCGATTGACCCTGTCTCCACCACACACTCAGACAGTGCATTCCAGATCCTAACCACTCGATTGACCCTGTCTCCACCACACTCTCAGACAGTGCATTCCAGACCCTAACCACTCGATTGACCCTGTCTCCACCACACACTCAGACAGTGCATTCCAGATCCTAACCACTCGATTGACCCTGTCTCCACCACACTCTCAGACAGTGCATTCCAGACCCTAACCACTCGATTGACCCTGTCTCCTCCACACTCTCAGACAGTGCATTCCAGATCCTAACCACTCGATTGACCCTGTCTCCACCACACTCTCAGACAGTGCATTCCAGACCCTAACCACTCGATTGACCCTGTCTCCATCACACTCTCAGACAGTGCATTCCAGATCCTAACCACTCGATTGACATTGTCTCCCCCACACTCTCAGACAGTGCATTCCAGACCCTAACCACTCGATTGACCCACTCTCCCCCACACTCTCAGACAGTGCATTCCAGACCCTAACCACTCGATTGACCCACTCTCCACCACACTCTCGGACAGTGCATTGCAGACCCTAACCTCTCGCTGCGTGAAGAAGCTTTCCCTCGTGTCGCCTTTGGTTATTCTGCCAATCGCTTGAAACCTGTGCCCTGTCACTGTTCGCACTCCCTCCTCTAGCCAGTGTGACCCGTATCTCCCCACCGGCCCTGTCCCAGGCCCCTTGTCATTCTGAGCATCTCTGACAGACAGATCTCCTCGTGGCCTTCTCTCCCCCCACCCCTCCACCGATCAGGAGAACAGCCCCGGTTTCTCCAATCTACACACCCCCACCGGGTCAGCGAGGCCCCTCCTACCCGGGACTTGGGGCCAGGCGGATAGATCGGAGAAAACCGGGGATCTCCGGCCCCCCCCTCTCTAGAGCCGTCACACCCCCTCCCCCAAAGTGCGGCGCCCGGAGGTGGACACAATACTCCAGTTGTGACCCTCCCATTCGCTCGGACAGTGGCCGATCTGAATCTCATCGCCATTCACACCCCCCGAGCACCTCAGCCAGGACCCCAACACCTCGCCTCGTGCAGTCTGACCACCCCCTGTCTGTCCGGGGGGGGTGGGGGGTGTGGGGTGGGTTGAGGGAAGATGCCACCCTTAACGGACAGACAGAACTTTGCAGCCCACTCTCAATCACACCGCCGGTCAGAATCAGGGCACTTCTGCTTTGGCTAAAGCGGCTTGACATTCATTTCCCTGCCCCCAAGTCCGGAATGGCGTGTGGGAAAATGGTCTGGAAAGTTCGGGGGAAACCTTCAAGGGAAAATCCAAAGGATCCAGGGATGAATGGGCTGAGGAATGAGGTCGGCAACGCAGCTCAGCTCTGACACCTGCTGGTCACTGGGGGAACTAATAGTCTCTCGCTCCAGGCAAAAACAAGGGACCTGCATTTCGATGGCACCTCTCGCCACTTCAGGCCATCCCAAAGCACTTTGCAGCCAACGCAGTGATTTTTAAGGTGTAGTTGCTGTTGTCATGGAGGAAATGCAGCAGCCATTCTAGCACAGCAAGCTCCCAAAAACAGCAATGTGCTAACAACAAGATCCGACTATTTTTTGCGATGTTGGTTGAGGGATAAATATTGGGCCCAGGACACGGGGGGAGAACCCCTACACCCACCAGCTCTTCTTCTAAATACTGGCTTTGGGGTCTTTCATATCCAACTAAGAGGGCAGAAAATTCCTCAGTTTAAGAACTCATTATAAAGGCAGCACTTCTTACACTGCGGCGCTCCCTCAGTACTGACCGTCCGACAGTGCAGCACTCCCTCAGTACTGACCCTCTGACAGTGCGGCGCTCCCTCAGTACTGACCCTCCGACAGTGCGGCACTCCCTCAGTACTGACCCTCCGACAGTGTGGCGCTCCCTCAGTACTGACCCTCCGACAGTGCGGCACTCCCTCAGTACTGACCCTCCGACAGTGCGGCACTCCCTCAGTACTGACCCTCCGACAGTGCAGCACTCCCTCAGTACTGACCCTCTGACAGTGCGGCGCTCCCTCAGTACTGACCCTCCGACAGTGCAGCACTCCCTCAGTACTGACCCTCCGACAGTGCGGCACTCCCTCAGTACTGACCCTCCGACAGTGCGGCACTCCCTCAGTACTGGCCCTCCGATAGTGCGGCACTCCCTCAGTACTGACCCTCTGACAGTGCAGCACTCCCTCAGTACTGACCCTCTGACAGTGCGGCGCTCCCTCAGTACTGACCCTCCGACAGTGCAGCACTCCCTCAGTACTGACCCTCTGACAGTGCGGCGCTCCCTCAGTACTGACCCTCCAACAGTGCAGCACTCCCTCAGTACTGACCCTCCGACAGTGCGGCACTCCCTCAGTACTGACCCTCCGACAGTGCGGCACTCCCTCAGTACTGGCCCTCCGATAGTGCGGCACTCCCTCAGTACTGACCCTCTGACAGTGCAGCACTCCCTCAGTACTGACCCTCTGACAGTGCGGCGCTCCCTCAGTACTGACCCTCCGACAGTGCGGCACTCCCTCAGTACTGACCCTCTGACAGTGCGGCACTCCCTCAGTACTGACCCTCCGACAGTGCGGCACTCCCTCAGTACTGCCTCGGAAGTATCACTCAGGATGATGTGATTAAGTCTGAGTTCCATGGTTCTCGAAAACAGGCAGAAAACCTCCATGATGCAATTTGCTGTTAGTTGAAGCCTCCTTCAATCTTATCTGAAGGCCGGAATTTAAGCAAATGTCTGCTTTGTTTCAGATTTTAATTTTACAAATCATCGTCTGTTATTGGTGGCCCCTCGGTCTGGTCTTTGTGGCTGGGATGGGGAGCAGGGGCAGAGCGGAGGGGTGGTCACTGGCACTGCCCAATCTCTCTAGTGCCAGTGTTTGCAAAGCACTGCCTGGAACACAATCAACATCAACTGCATTTATATATCACCTTTAATGTCTTGAAACATCCCAAAGTGAATCACTGGAGTGTTATCTGATTAAAATAGCAAGCGACCAAAAGCTTGGTCAAAGAGGGAGGTTTTAACGAGCATCTTAAAGGAGGAGAGAGAGAGGCGGAGAGGTTTAGGGAGGGAATTCCAGAGCTTAGGGTCCCAGGCAGCTGAAGGCCCGGCCGCCAATGGTGGAGCGATGGGAATCGGGGGATGCTCAAGAGGCCGGAACTGGAGGAGCGCAGAGATTTCGGAGGATTGTAGGGGCTGGAGGAGGTTACAGAGATAGGGAGGGTTTTAGGGGCTGGAGGAGGTTACAGAGATAGGGAGGGTTGTAGGGGCTGGAGGAGGTTACAGAGATAGTGAGGGTTGTAGGGGTTGGAGGATGCTACAGAGATAGGAATGGTTGTAGGGGCTGGAGGAGGTTACAGAGATAGGAAAGGTTATAGGGGCTGGAGGAGGTTACAGAGATAGGGAGGGGTGTAGGGGCTTGAGGAGGTTACATAGATAGGGAGGGTTGTAGGGGCTGGAGGAGGTTACAGAGATAGGGAGGGTTGTAGGGGCTGGAGGAGGTTACAGAGATAGGGAGGGGTGTAGGGGCTTGAGGAGGTTACAGAGATAGGGAGGGTTGTAGATGCTGGAGGAGGTTACAGAGATAGGGAGGGGTGTAGGGGCTTGAGGAGGTTACATAGATAGGGAGGGTTGTAGGGGCTGGAGGAGGTTACAGAGATAGGGAGGGTTGTACGGGCTGGAGGAGGTTACAGAGATAGGGAGGGGTGTAGGGGCTTGAGGAGGTTACAGAGATAGGGAGGGGTGTAGGGGCTGGAGGAGGTTACAGAGATAGGGAGGGGTATAGGAGGCTGGAGGAGGTTACAGAGATAGGGAAGGTTGTAGGAGGCTGGAGGAGGTTACAGAGATAAGGAGGGGTGTAGGGGCTGGAGGAGGTTACAGAGATAGGGAGGATTGTAGGGGCTGGAAGAGGTTACAGAGATAGGGAGGGCTGTAGGGGCTGAGGAGGTTACAGAGATAGGGAGGGTTGTAGGGGCTGAGGAGGTTACAGAGATAGGGAGGGTTGTAGGGGCTGGAAGAGGTTACAGAGATAGGGAGGGTTGTAGGGGCTGGAGGAGGTTACAGAGATAGGGAGGGGTGTAGGGGCTGGAGGAGGTTACAGAGATAGGGAGGGGTGTAGGGGCTGGAGGAGGTTACAGAGATAGGGAGGGGTGTAGGGGCTGGAGGAGGTTACAGAGATAGGGAGGGTTGTAGGGACTGGAGGAGGTTACAGAGATAGGGAGGGTTGTAGGGGCTGGAGGAGGTTACAGAGATAGGGAGGGTTGTAGGGACTGGAGGAGGTTACAGAGATAGGGAGGGTTGTAGGGGCTGGAGGAGGTTACAGAGATAGGGAGGGTTGTAGGGACTGGAGGAGGTTACAGAGATAGGGAGGGTTGTAGGGACTGGAGGAGGTTACAGAGATAGGGTGGGGAGACCCTATGGAGGGATTTGAAACTAAGAATGAGAAGATGTTTCCTGGACCAGGTGCCAATATGCCCAGGGGGTGATCCGTGGACGCCACTCAGTGAGAGTTCGGACCCGGGGGGGGGCCACAGAGGAGCTGAAGTGTAGTAAAGCCTGAGGCAGGATGGACAGCCCGGCCTGCGCTGGTATTGCTCAGCCTCACGGCGGGGAAGGTACGGGCGAGGGTGTGAGCGGCAGGTGAGCTGAGGCCGGGCCGGGCCTAGTTTCCCCAGCGAGAACCCTGGCCCGGGGGCTGAGTCCGTGTCTCCAGAGGCCCTGGCTGGACGCTCACTGTGAGAGCGGAGCAGAGGCCTCTCGGATTCAGGCCTGGCCTGTGTCACCCTGACCAGGCCGGACCGTGACCCCTCTCACAGGGGCTTCCCGGTCAGTCCCCGCTGGTCCCGCTGTGACAGGGGTGGGGGTGGGGGGGTGGGGAGCTAACCTTGTTGGCCCGTCAGTGAGGTGGCCGCATCTGGATGGGCATCACAATGCTGACCCACCCCACCAGCTGGTCAAGCAGCGGTTGCCATGGCGTCGTGTATACACCCCCTCCTCCCCAGGCTGGCCCAGTCCTCCATGGGGGGTGGGGGTGATGTGTTTGTTATCGAGTGAGACGTGTGTTACTGTCTGGCCCTCTCCGTCTGGTCAGGGTTTAATGTGAACAGTGTTATCCTGGCCCTGTCCAACAGGAGGCAGCGATCGGGCCGGCCGAGAGTTTGACCAGGAGTTTTCCGCGCGGGAGAGGCCGAGATCTCTTTTGTTTTATTTTATCTTTTCGTTTTTTTTAGAAAAATGACGTATGTGAAGAGAGGTGAGTCGGGTTTGCGTTGTACCTCCGGAGGTGGGGGGGTTGCGAGGGTAGCTGCCCTCGTCCTGCGCTCGGGCCCCCTCGTCGCCTCAGACCACCGCCCCCCACCAAAGCCGCTCCCCGGCCTTCCCTTCCCCCGGGGGGCAGCGCAGCCACCGTCGCAAATGCCAAGACACCCGGGCGGCCCACCTGCGCACAGCAAGATCCCACGTCGATGTGACTGCCACGCCAGGTTGTTTATACTTTGGGGGGTGGCGGCGGGGCCTATTGATGTGGGGTGGTCTCGGAGGGATGGGGGTGGGGGTAGGGTGGGGGGAACCTTATTAAGGTGTTTAAGATGTTCAAATGATTCAGGAAACAATTCCTTCTGGTTGGTTAAGGGGCCGGGGGGGAGGGAGCCCAGAACAAGGGGGCAGAACCTTCCAGTTGGAGCCTAGGCTCAGGGGTGATGTCGGGAAGCACGGAGGGCAGCGGGAATCTGGAACTTTCTCCCCCCACCCCCCCCAAAAAAGTTGTTGAGACTTGGGGAGGTGGTGAGGAGGTGGGTGGGGTGGGGGTAGGGGGTCAATTAGAAACCAGGGCTGGTAAGATCTTTGCTGGGCGAAGGGGACTAAGGGTCACGGAGCCGGGGAGGGTGGACGGAGTTACAATACGGATCGGGCCCGATCGAAGTGTGGGTCGGAGCAGGCTCGAGGGGCTGAATGGCCTCCTCCTGTCCCCAGTGCTCCCGAGGGGCCTGCGGGCACAGGGCAGGGGGCAGGGGGCAGGGGGAGGGGAGGGCGGGGGGGGGGGAAACGGCATGGGCTTTCAGATGAAGCCTCCCAAAGCCGAATAGCTGGAGGCAGTCAGGCGCGGAGGGCGCTGTGTGGAACCCCAGCTACACCCAAGGCCCCCCTTTGGTGGCGGGTGGGGGGGTGGGGGGGGAGAGGGGTTGGGGGGGGTGGGGGGGAAGGGGGCAGAAACCACAGGGTCGGTGG
The DNA here is from genome assembly GCF_964194155.1 of Cetorhinus maximus. Classification (NCBI taxonomy): domain Eukaryota; kingdom Metazoa; phylum Chordata; class Chondrichthyes; order Lamniformes; family Cetorhinidae; genus Cetorhinus; species Cetorhinus maximus. The sequence goes on along the minus strand of NC_135912.1, from coordinate 987,450 downwards.
GGGGGTGGGTGGGGGTGGGATGGGGTGAAGAAATTGCTTTGCTAAAAGACAACGTGGGGTTGGCAAATGAATATTAATGAGGTGGGGGGGAGTGGCCGTGGATTTGCAGACATGCAAGTTAAGCAGGGGGAGGGTTATAAAACACCCGGAGCTCGGGGTTAGCCTGTCATTAGGGAAACTGGTCTGGGAGCTGAGCTGAGCTGAGCGAATCCATCAGGATTAAACCCGTGACGATAACAACAATTCTCCTGCCCTGACCCTGCGCTTACAGTGGTGGTGAAGATGGCTGCAAAGGATAAGAAGTCGTGCGGGCAGGTGATGGGCGAGTGGAGAGAATTCCTCTGGAACCCCAGGACGCAGGAGTTCCTGGGCAGGACAGGCTCGAGCTGGGGTAAGTGATGCCCCTTTACCTCCTCTCGTACAAACAAGGGAAACTTTTGCTTCCTTCGTCTTTGCAGTTTGCCAGGGTTCGGGTTGGTGGTGGGGTGGTGGGTGTTGCTGGGGAGGGGGCTGGGGTGGTGGGTGTTGCTGGGGAGGGGTGGTGGATGTTGCTAGGGGGGTGGTGGGGTGGTGGGTGTTGCTGGGGGGGGTGGAGTGCGGGGGTGGATTTAGGCTTAAATTTCCACACCTGCCAAGACTTGTTTCTCCGGATATTTTATAAATTTCTGGGGCTGTTTTTTTTATTTTAAAAAGGAGGGGGTTTTATCCAGTGCTGGAGAGAGATGTTGGGTGGGGTAGGGAGGTTGGGGCTTTGGGGGTTGGGTGGGTGCGGTTGGGGAGGGGAGGGTAGGGTTAATGGGTGCGGGTAATGGGCTGGGGCTGGGGGTCTCTCTGGGGGTTGGGTACATACTGGCCCACACTTTCTAATGCAGACCCCCCTCCCCGCCTGGTAACCCCCCCCTCTCCAAACCTGGTTTCTGAGTTGCCGGGGGTATTATTTATCCAGAGAACAGCATCAGAAATAGGGGGTGATACCCCTCCCCATACAGGGGACAATCCCAGTTTACAGGGGACACATCTCTCCCCCCCTCTCACCACAAATACAGGGGCTAGACCCCTCCCCAACAAATACAGGGGCTAGACCCCTCCCCAACAAATACAGGGGCTATCCCCCCCCCCCACAAATACAGGGGCTAGACCCCTCCCCAGAAATACAGGGGCTAGACCCCTCAGATACAGGGGCTGGGACCCTCCCCCTCACAAATAAGGGAGCTATACTCACCAAAATAAAGGGGCTTGACCTGGATACAGGGGCTGGATCCCAGGATACAGGGAACAGACCTCCCCAGCCAAGCCTGGGGTTTAGACTCTATACACCAAATACAGGGGCTAGACCTCACCCCCCCCTCCCCATTCTCCTCGAATCTGTTCGCTGTGGGCTTTGTGAATGAGTTGAGTTGACCTGGTGGATGTTGGGAACGTTAATAAAGGTCCCGGGACCAAGCAATCGGATCGCAGATCAACAGATGATCTCATTGAGTGATAGAAGCCGGCTTGAGGGGCTGAATGGCCTCCTCCTGTTCGCCCCCTTCAGGAAAGGAAGGCACTTAAATGGATGTGGTTCAAGGGTTAAACATCACCCAGCCTGCGGTGGGTCATGCACGGCCGGGGTTGTTCAGTGAATGTAATGTGTATTATTGCAGTTGGAGTCATTATTTCTGAGCATAGTCATCTGTGCGGAAGCCGTACGGAGATTAATGCATCGCGTTGTACCATTCATCAACGCAAATACATTGCTTGGCAGCAGTGGTGTTATAACCAGGACAATCCTGCAATCCCCTCACTCCACCACCACCCCCATCCCCGTGTGCTCTACCCTGGCCCACACCCACCCCCACCCCCACCACGATTGACACTGTTCCGGCTCCCCAGAATGCCATGTGACATGTGGTTGGGGTCTCAGTGAATAGACTGTCCAGCCTCCTGTACATCACAGTGGCTCAGTAAATGAGAATTACAGATCGGCCGTCGTCTTAAGTTCATTTCTTAGCTAGGCCAGCGTCTCTTGCCCATCCCTAGTTGCCCCTTGAGAAGGTGGTGGTGAGCTGCCTTCTTGAACCGCTGCAGTCCCTGTGGTGTAGGTACACCCACAGCGCTGTTAGGGAGGGAGTTCCAGGATTTTGACCCAGCGACAGTGAAGGAACGGCCGATATATTTCCAAGTCAGGATGGTGAGTGACTTGGAGGGGAACTTCCAGGTGGTGGTGTTCCCCATGTGTCTGCTGCCCTTGTCCTTCTAGATGGTAGAAGTCATGGGTTTGGAAGGTGCTGCCTAAGGAGCCTTGGTGAATTCCTGCAGTGCATCTTGTACACACCACATGCGGCGCTATAACTGGTCTCAGATTTGGCAGACGGTGGGGAGGGGTGGGGGGAAGTGGAGGGGAGGTGGTGGTGAAGGGAGAATCAGCCTAATTGTCTCAGTCACCGTATTGTGGGGTTAGGTGGGATGTGTGGGCGGGCGTTCCCAATGTTTAACTCTCAATCTCCAGCCCCGCTTTGGTTAGGTACCAGAGGAGACTCCCTCGGGCTCTGAGTTTAAGAGACAGGGGTAGTCTTTTCCCCAATCATCCAAAGAGGCCATTCAGCCCATTGCATCTGTGGCTGGCTGCACACTGGAGCTCCCTACACCGACTCCATCACCCTGCTCCCACCCTGCCCCCCCAGCTCTTTCTCTGGGCCCTTTTTCCATATTTATCCTCGTCAAAATATTTATCTAAATGTCTCCCAAAATGGGATTGACTTTCACCATCAAGGATTGCAGCATCTTGGCTCGTGAGTTGGCTGCTAACTCTCAGCTTCTGTACTAACCTGACTCTTGGCGTAGGAGCTCTGGTGAGTGACCCCCGACCCCAGCATCTCCTCTTGGCCTCCCCTTCCACAGAGGCTCAGCACAGAGGGTGAATTGAGGCGTTTAGACAGGAAGAATGAGGCGAAGTAGAATTTTAATGAGGGCGTAAGAATGGAGGGAACTGGGAATGTTTGTCCGCAAGTCTTTGTAGGTGACAGGATAAGGTGATAAGTCTATTTTTTAAAAAAAAAGCCTATTGGATCCTTGACTTTAAATATCTAAAAGCTAGGCCCTTTATAAATCACTGGTTAGGCCCCAGCTGGAGTCTGGTGTTCAATTCTGGAATCCGCACTTGAGGAAGGATGTCGAGGTCCTGGGGAGGGTGCGGAGGGAGATTTACTAGAAGGTTCCCAGGGATGAGGGAGTTCAGTTCGTGTGGAGAGGCTGGAGAAGCCGGGATTGTTCTCCTCAGAGCAGAGAAGGTTAAGGGGGAGATTGAATCGAGGCGTTCAAAATCCTGAGGGGGTTTGGATAGAGTCAATGAGGAGAAACTGTTTCCGGTGTCAGGAGGGTCGGTAACCAGAGGGACACAGATTGAAGAGAATCGGGAAAAGGACCAGAGGGGGAGATGAGGAGAAGGTTTTTTTTTACACAGCGAGTTGTTGTGATCTGGAAGGCGCTGCCTGAAAGGGCGGCGGAAGCAGATTCAATAGGAACTTTCAACAGGGAATTGGATAAATACTTGAAGGGGAAAAATTTGCAGGGCTGGGGGGGTGGGGAAGAGCAGGGAGGAGCAAGGCTCATGGGATAGCTCTTTCAAAGAACCAGCACAGGCATGATGGGCTAAATGGCCTCCTCCAGTGCTCTATTGATGTATGATTAGTTTATTCATTAAATGGAAGAGGGTGGTGAATCTTTGGAATTCTCCATCCAGAGGACTGTGGATACTCAGTTGTTGAGTAGACTGAAGGTTGAGGTTGGTGGATTATTTGGACTCTGTGGGATTTGGGGAGGGTGGAGTTGAGTTGGAGGATCAGCCATGATCTTATCGAATTGTGCAGCAGGCTAGAGGGGCTGAATGGCCTCCTTCAGCTCTTACTGCTTATGAGATCAGAGCTTTTACCAGGTTACGCAGAGGGGAGTGAGTGTCTGGAATTCGCTGCCAGAGATGGTGGTGGAAGCAGGTACGATAGTGGTGTTTAAGAGGCAGCTTGACAAATACACGAATAGGATGGGAATAGAGGGATACGGACCCCGGAAGTGCAAAATGTTTTAGTTGACGGGCAATATGATCGGCGCAGGCTTGGAGGGCCGAAGGGCCTGTTCCTGTGCTATACTTTTCTTTGTTCTTTGTTCTAAATACTGATGCACTTTTCATAGGTTCAGTCCTGAGAGAAAGGGAGCTTTGATTGTAAGAGTGTGTTAGTTGAAGCTGGTGTGAATCTGGATTGTAGCAGTGTCAAATGTTACCAAACAGGGCAATTGCCAGTCTGACCTGCTCCTTCGGAAGTGCCCAGTGAAGTCAGAAGGTTACTGTATCTTGCAGGAGAGAGGTCAGTGTGCTGTTAACAAGAGACTCCAACCAGTTCAACAGCTACTCATCTGTGTGTCATGTTCAAACTGCTTCAAGTGTGGAGGAAAGACAATTCCAACCACTCAGATCAAATGTTTCAGCCCAATTCAGCACCTGAGTTATAATCTCTCCAACAGCTTGTAGTCACAGAGTGGAGCACTCCCTCAGTACTGACTCTCCGACAGTGCAGCACTCCCTAGTACTGACCCTCCGACAGTGCAGCATTCCCTCAGTACTGACTCTCCGACAGTGCGGCGCTCCCTCAGTACTGACCCTCTGACAGTGCAGCACTCCCTCAGTACTGACTCTCCGACAGTGCAGCACTCCCTAGTACTGACCCTCCGACAGTGCAGCATTCCCTCAGTACTGACTCTCCGACAGTGTGGCGCTCCCTCAGTACTGACCCTCCGACAGTGCAGCATTCCCTCAGTACTGACTCTCCGACAGTGCAGCATTCCCTCAGTACTGACCCTCTGACAGTGCAGCACTCCCTCAGTACTGACTCTCCGACAGTGCAGCATTCCCTCAGTACTGACCCTCTGACAGTGCGGCGCTCCCTCAGCACTGACCTTCTGACAGGTTAGTCATCATGTCCATCCTCAGTGTCCCACCTTCCCATGGTCAGTTTGAAAGCCCATCAGATGATTCATGTAGGTCAGTCAATAAAACATCTTCTACCCCCTCCACCCATCCCATCTTCAATATTTTTACAACTGAAAAGGAATCTGTTTTCTTTTAAAAGTCTAGGCACAGAGATAGCGAGAGATGGTTTGAATCCTGGCTGTGAAATACATTGGGGAAAGGGAGGGTTTTAGTCAATGGCTGACATTGGGTGACATTGTAAATATCCTTTCACACTTTACCACAGAGAGGAAACTGTAGGGAATCCCTTCACTTACAGCCTAGTTCACAACTGACGTAAATATCGATAAGGGTTACAACGGTTTAACATTTTCACCCAGGAACATGAGGAGGCCATTCAGCCCCTTGAGTCTGTCCCCCCCCCCCCCATTCAACTAGGTTGCGGCTGGTCTGTATTTTAACCCCACCTTCCTGCCTCAGTTCGTAACCCTTAATCCCCTTACCCAACAAAAATCTCTCCATCTTCGTTTGGAAATTTCCAGTTGAACCCCTTTCCCAGCCTTTTTTTTTTTGGGGGTGGGTGGCGGGGAGAGTGCTCCAGATTTCGACTCCCTTCCCCCCCACCCCGTGTGCTTCCTGAAATCAGGATAGTTTTGGATGCATTTAAGGGGAAGCTGGGCAAGCATACTCCAGAGAAAGGAATGGGAGGGCGCGTTGGTAGAGTGAGATGATTTGTAAGGTGGGAGGAGACTCGTGTGGAGCTTGGCAGAGTTTTTTTATTCTTTCACAGGGTGTGGGCATCGCTGGCAAGGTCAGCAGTTGTTGCCTACCCCTAAATGCCCTCGAAGTGAAGCTGTTGGGCCCAATGGCCTGTTTCCTGGTGTTGTGCACCTATGTAGAGGGACACTCGCTGTTCCATCAGGATTATGAGCTGGAGGAACTCGTGCCAGACTTGCTTTCTACATCCAGAGTATGTCGTGTCCAGAGGTGGACAGATGTCCTTCAACAGGCCTGAAGGAGGGGTGGGAAAGGGTAGACCCGGCAGGGACAATCTCTCTCATGGACGCACTGATACTTTGCAATGGGTTTTTCTTGTCTCTTCCAGTTCTGATTCTGCTGTTTTACGTGGTGTTTTATACCTTCCTGACTGGCCTCTTCAGCCTGACCATGTGGGTGATGCTGCAGACTGTAAATGAATACACACCGAAATATCAAGACCGAATCACAAACCCAGGTAAACACATTCCCACCGCCATATCATAATAACCCAATTACATTCGGTCCTTGACACAGAGGGTTTGGGAACAGGGGGAGGCCATTCTGCCATTCAGTTCGATCATGGCTGATCTGCATCTCAAATCCATCTAATCTCTACACCCCCTCGGTACCCCCTGACCCAACAAAAATCTCTCAATCGCAGTTTCAAAAGTTCCCGTCGACTCCCAGCCTCAACAGCCTTTTTGTGGGGAGAGAGTTCCAGATTCCCGCTCCCCTCTGTGTGATGCTTCCTGACATCACCCCTGAATGGCCGGGCTCCAATTAGAAGGTTCTGCACCCCCACCTTGTTCTGTACTCCCACACCCATCCCCAGAAGAAACGCTGTTGAGTGCATTTTACATTGAAACACCTTGATCAGATCACCTCGTAATCCTAAACTCGAGGGAATACAAGTCTGGTTAGTGCACCCTGTCCTCCTAATTTAACCCCGGTATCATTCCAGTGAATCTGCAGGGTCACTCCCTCCAAGGCCGATCTATCCTTCCTGAGGTGCGGGGCCCAGAACTGGACCCAGATGGGATCTGACCAAAGGTCACTTTCCTCCCCATAATCCAGCCCCCCTCCAGATTCAGGCCAACATTTAAATTTATACACTTGAATGTTCAAACATTCAAACATGTAAATTTAAGGCCCCATTTGGGAAGACAGTGCCATAGTGGCTGATAATCCCGAGGCCCAGGCTAATCCTCTGTGAATCTGAGTTCAAATCCCACCATAGGCAGCTGGTAGGATTAAAATTCATCTAATAAATCTGGAATTAAGAGCTCGTCTCAGTAATTTCTTTTTTTATTCATTCACGGGGATGTGGGCGTCACTGGCTGGGCCCAGAATTTATTGCCCATCCCTCAATGCCCCTCGAGAAGGTGGTGGTGAGCTGCCTTCTTGAACCGCTGCAGTCCCTGTGGTGTAGGTACACCCACTGTGCTGTTAGGGAGGGAGTTCCAGGATTTTGACCCAGCGACAGTGAAGGAACGGCCGATATATTCCCAAGTCAGGATGGTGAGGGGCTTGGAGGGGAACTTCCAGGTGGTGGTGTTCCCCATGTGTCTGCTGCCCTTGTCCTTCTAGATGGTAGCGATTGTGGGTTTGGAAAGTGACCATGAAACTATCATCAATTGTGGTAAAAACCCATCTGGTTCACTAATGCCGTTTGGGGAAGGAAATCTGCCTTCCTTACCCGGTCTGGCCTACATGTGACTCCAGACCCACAGCAATGGGGTTGGCTCTTAACTGACCTCCGAAATGGCCCAGCAAGCCACTCAGTTCAAGGGCAATTTGGGGATGGGCAACACACACGCTGACCTTGCCAGCGATGCCCACATCCCATGAAAGAATGCGTTTTTAAAAAATTCCAATAGCCTTTTTGATTGCTCTCTGTACCTGTCCACAAGCCTGGAATGAACCTGTACCCCTGGACACTGAGATCGCTTCCTACTGTCTGACAAGGTCCCGGAACTTTCCAAAAGGGCAGCCTTTGGTTTTCTGTTTTGTGTTATAAATTCTGTTGATCGAGGAGGCCTTGAACACGGTCCAGTATGGGCTACCAGGACTGAATGGCCTGTTTCTGTGCTGTAAAATGTCCATTAGCAACAGCACTAATTGTGGGTTTAATATTCTTTGGCGGCTGAGTCACAGATTGGGTTTCTTATTGCAGGTCTGATGATCCGCCCAAAAACAGAGAGCCTTTTTGTTGGGTTTAATGTGATACAGGAAGCTACCTGGCAGAGCTACGTCAATGCCCTCAATGCCTACCTAGACTGTGAGTAGGCATCAGTGAACAGCTCTTACTGACTGTACCCCACACTTTCTCATTCCTCTCCCAACTTGCACCTTTCATGAGGTGCCGAGCTTTGATGGTGAAAATCTCTCTGTTCCCCCAGCCTACAATGACAGCGTCCAGGTTTCCACCAATGACCAGTGCAAGCCGGGGAAGTATTACCTGCAGGAGGATAGCGGGGATGTGAGGAACACGCCCAAGAGGTCTTGCCAGTTCAATCGCACCATGCTGGGTCCATGCTCGGGAATCGAAGACAAGACTTATGGATACAGCGAGGGCAAACCCTGCATTTTCATCAAGATGAATAAGGTGAGCTAGTGAGACTGTTTCAGTCAGCTTCATATACAACAAGGGTCATTTACAGCACAGCAAGAGGCCATTCAACCGTTGGAGTCCCCGCAGGGCAAACCAGTCAATTCCACTGCCCCACCCCAATCCCCAGAGCCAAACAGGTTTATTTCCCTCGAGCCTGTCCGATTTCCCTTTGAGGGGATTGAGTTCTTTCCAAGTCCAAGTCATTGCCCACCCACTGTGTAAAAATGTTCCTCCTTGCATTCTCCTGTCGGAGGGTCAGTGCTGAGGGAGCGCCGCACTGTCAGAGGGTCAGTGCTGAGGGAGCGCCGCACTGTCGGAGGGTCAGTGCTGAGGGAGTGCTGCACTGTCGGAGGGTCAGTGCTGAGGGAGCGCCGCACTGTCAGAGGGTCAGTGCTGAGGGAGCGCCGCACTGTCGGAGGGTCAGTGCTGAGGGAGTGCTGCACTGTCGGAGGGTCAGTGCTGAGGGAGTGCTGCACTGTCGGAGGGTCAGTGCTGAGGGAGTGCTGCACTGTCGGAGGGTCAGTGCTGAGGGAGTGCTGCACTGTCGGAGGATCAGTGCTGAGGGAGTGCCGCGCTGTCGGAGGTTTAGTGCTGAGTGAGCGCCGCGCTGTGGGAGGGTCAGTACTGAGGGAGCGCCACACTGTGGGAGGGTCAGTATTGAGGGAGTGCTGCACTGTCAGAGGAGCAGGATTGAGACGTGAAACCAAAGCCGCAACTATCCTCTCACTTGGACATAAATGATCTCATGACTGTTACTCAAAGTAGAGCTGGGAGGGTTTTCACTCCACTGTTTTGGCCAATATTTATCCCTCAACCATCACTAACACAGGTTATCTGGTGATTACCCCATTACTTTTTGTGGGGCTTTGCTGTCCCCAAATTGTGTTTCCTATGTTCCAATAGGGAATACACTTCGAAAAGTAGCTCACTGGCTGTAAACGCTTTGCAATGTCCTGACAGGGTGAGAGGCGTTGGCAAAATAAAGGATTTTCCATTTCTCCTCTTTCAGATTATTGGCTTCCTGCCTGGTGAAGGGAAGACTCCATACGTGTCCTGTGAAGGGAAGGTTAGTGGTTTGGGGATTCCTTGGTGCTTTGCATTGACCATCCCTCCCCACGGGAGGGCCCCCTGAATGCAGTTAACCATCTCTGTGTCTCATTTCATCCCTTCTGCTCTCCATTGCATTGGACGATCATAGGCAAAACTTGGCCTAAAAGCGTGGGTAAGATGCTTAAAAGTTACCAGGATAAAGTAGACAGTAGAGATTTGGCTTGCTTTGGCAATGAGTCATTAAAACCTACCCTCTGGGTGCGGTTCACCACTAAGTTGACCCTTGGCTTGTAGTGAATGGGGCATGAATTCTGTCTCTTAATGCTGCCTTCTAGATTAGTATGTAGAGTTTAGCCAACTGCACAAGTACGGCTTGTTTTCTGAATCCTAATCCCTTTCGCTTGTATTCTACTACATCGAGTTGTTTCCGTTGACACACCCTGGTGCCAAAGAGGCAGAGGGTACATTACATTGCCGCACGTTGTACGGAAGCAGAGAAAAGGAGCAGATCTTCACTCAAAGAGAGCTTAAGGGAAATGTAGAGCAGCCAGAGAAGGTTGTGTCTTCTTCAGGGCCTTTAGTGGCTCAGGGTTTGTCAACCACAGCAGCCTGAATTTATATAGCAACTTTTTTTAGAGTAAAATATTCCCAAGGTGCCCCACAGGGACAAAGTTTGACACGGAACTAGGTGAGGAGCTATTGGGACAGGTGACTAAAAGCTCAGGCGAAGGGGTCGTTTTGAGGAGCATCTTGAAGGAGGAGGAGGATAGAGAGGCGGAGAGGTTTAGGGAGGGAGTTCCAGAGCTTAGGGCCCCAGGCGGCTGAAGGCCCGGCCGCCATTGGTGGAGCGATGGAAATCGGGGGGATGCTCAAGAGGCCGGAACTGGAGGAGCGCAGGGACCTCGGGGAGCTGGAAGAGGATTTGATGTTATTTGTTGAATATGAAAGTTGATGGTGGTTTTGAGGTTTGGATAGATTATGGTGCATCAACTCTTTGGCATTCCTCAACTTGGACAGAGCTTTAGGGGATTGGGGCAAAATTCTCCTGAAATCACATGAAGAGTTCAGAAGAAGGAGACTCTTCAGCTTAGTAGATCTTCAATTGATCTCCTGAGTAACAGGACCAAAGAAACCTTGAGTTGTTTCTGCTGAGGTGTTCTGTTTAAGTAGTCAGGAGAGACATCTAGCCTCTCCTATCCACTTCAACCCCCTCAGTGTCAATTCAAGAACATCCTTCCCTAATACTATTTCTAGTCATTGCATAGGATTATATAGGATAGATGGCACAGAAACAGGCCATTCAGCCCAAGCACATCATGCTGGTGTTTATCCTCCACTTGAGCCTCCTCCCATCTTTCCTTGTCTAAATCTATCTGTTCATTTCTTCCTCATGTGTTTATCCAGTTTCCTCTAAAATGTCTCTGCACTATTCACCTCAACCACTCCCTGTGGGAGTGAGTTCCACATTCTCTCCAGTCTCTGGGTAAAGAAGTTTCTCCTGAATTCCCCATTGATCAGACCACAACTCACAATGTTTTTCTACAAGGTATCAGCTGTGGGTTGCACTCTCTACTCTGATTATGACATTATGATTTCAAGTCTTGCTCCAGAGACTTGAGCTCAAAATCTAGGCTGACACACCCACTGCAATGCTAAGGGAGTGCCGCACTGTCAGAGGGTCAGTACTGAGGGAGTGCCACACTGTCGGAGGGTCAGTACTGAGGGAGTGCTGCACTGTTGGGGGGTCAGTACTGAGGGAGTGCCGCACTGTCGGAGGGTCAGTACTGAGGGAGTGCCGCACTGTCGGAGCGTCAGTACTGAGGGAGTGCCGCACTGTCGGAGGGTCAGTACTGAGGGAGTGCTGCACTGTCGGAGGGTCAGCACTGAGGGAGTGCTGCACTGTCGGAGGGTCAGTACTGAGGGAGTGCCGCACTGTCGGAGGGTCAGTACTGAGGGAGTGCCACACTGTCGGAGCATCAGTACCGAGGGAGTGCTGCACTGTCGGAGGGTCAGTACTGAGGGAGTGCTGCACTGTCGGAGGGTCAGTACTGAGGGAGGCCTGCACTGTCGGAGGGTCAGTACTGAGGGAGCGCCGCACTGTCGGAGGGTCAGTACTGAGGGAGGCCTGCACTGTCGGAGGGTCAGTACTGAGGGAGTGCTGCACTGTCAGAGGGTCAGCACTGAGGGAGTGCTGCACTGTCGGAGGGTCAGCACTGAGGGAGTGCCGCACTGTCGGAGGGTCAGTACTGAGGGAGTGCCGCACTGTCGGAGGGTCAGCACTGAGGGAGTGCTGCACTGTCGGAGGGTCAGTACTGAGGGAGTGCTGCACAGTCGGAGGGTCAGCACTGAGGGAGTGCTGCACTTTCGGAGGGTCAGCACTGAGGGAGTGCTGCACTGTCGGAAGGTCAGCACTGAGGGAGTGCTGCACTGTCAGGGTGGCAACTTGCAGATGGGCTGTTAAATTGAGTCTGCCTATCAGATGGACATTAAATATCCCACAGCTGCAAATTTATCAAATAGCTGGGGAGTGTTCCTCTGGTCAATAATCATTCTTGAATCAAAAATTAAAAACAGGTATCCACAGTGCCTGCGCTCTCCTGCTGTCTCTCTCTCTCTCTCTCTCTCCCCCTCTCATCCTCTCACTCCCTTTCTCTCACTCTCTACCTCTCATTCCTTCTCTCGCTCTTCTCTCTCTCCCATCCTCTCATTAATTTCCAGCGCCTGTTTGATTCACTCCCGCACCCAAATACACGTAAATTTTGATAAAAGTGGAGAACTGCGGATGCTGGAAATCCAAAACACCTGGAAAAACTCAGCAGGTCTGGCAGCATCGGCGGAGAGGAGCACAGTTGACGTTTCGAGTCCTCATGACCCTTCAACAGAACTAAGTTCTGTTGAAGGGTCATGAGGACTCAAAACGTCAACTGTGCTCCTCTCCACCGATGTACATTTTGAATTTGAGCAGCTGAGGCAAGTCACTCAAATATCTTTTCCTTTGTTTCTTGTTCAGGTTAGAGATACCAATAATGTTCGTGAGCTGCAATATTTCCCTCCCAATGGAACCCTGGACTTGATGTACTTCCCATATTATGGAAAGAAGGCACATGTGAGTAATCTGGCTTTAGATTCTGGGGCCTAGACCCTTGCAATTTGTCCTGGTCGCGATGATGTTGGCAAAGGTGTGTGTTGCTCTTTCCCCACCTTCTCATGGGCACCGCCTCCATCTGAGGCCCACTCCCCATTGACCCCCAATCACACCAGGTCAACCCATTCCAATGTCTGTGTGGCATTTAGCACATGAGGGGCAGTGGGAATGACAAGCGATGCAGCACCAAGTGGCTGCTGAAGGGCTCCTGGCTTCCCTTAAGAAGTCGCCCATTTCTCCTTCAACATACTACAGGGGAGGCGCCAACACCTGAGCCCATTTCTAATGACAGAGGAAGAACATGAACCTGTATTTACATAAAGCCTTTAACATCGTTAAACGTGCACAGGCGGCGATTGTAAAACCGAACTTGACAGCCATCCGCATCAGGAGACAATGGGACAGGTGACCAAAAACTCGGTCAAAGATGTAGGTTTTGAGGAGTGTCTTAAAGGAAGAGAGAGAGAGAGAGAAAGGGGCGGAGAGGTTTAGGGAGGGAATTCCAGAGTGTAGGGGCCCAGGCAGTTGAAGGCCCGGCCGCCAACGGTGGAGCGATGGGAAATTGGGGGATACTCAAGACTGATGGGAGTGTTGGACAGGAGATTGATTGGCTGTACGCTTTGGATACACCAACTGTTAATTCTTCTCTGTTTTGTAGGTGAACTACACACAGCCGTTGGTGGCAGTGAAGTTTGTGAATATAACACGCAACATTGATGTCAACATTGAATGCAAAGTTTATGGGTCAAATGTGAAGAACGACGATGAGCGGGACAAATTTGCCGGAAGGGTGGTCTTCACACTCAACGTTGGCTCGATTGGAGCAGGAGCCTCTTAAATGTTTTGCATCGGACATGTCTTACTTGGCAGGTGGGGATACACCATGGTGGGTGGGTGGGTGGGCGGGATGGGGTGGGAAGGGGAGATGAGGTCTGGCAAAAAAAGTAGGGAGAAGAGGTGCCCTGGACATTGACCTACAGCCTTCTAGATCGCGGGTGATCGGAATCCAATCAAGTAGCCTGATCTCCCCCCCCGCCCGGTCCAGCTTTAGATTGCACACCAACAGGAGCTGAGCTCCAAGAAGATAATGTCCTGTGTAAAAGTGAGAGACCCCCATCTACTGGAATCTTGGATCAACACATCAGCATTTCACTCTCCCTAGGTCTGACTGTTAAGAGCGCTGGCCCCTCTTGTGTCTAACCCGGAGATTTAAGAAAGTGTCTCCTTCACCTACGTAAATAAAGCAATATGTAACCTTTCATATCCTTCATATATCTTCAGCTTTGCTAGGCTCCTATATCTTTGCAATTCCTGGGGTGTGTGGCCTCTGATGACACTTTGGTGAGACCCTTACAAATGGGTTTCGGCGTTCCTGGGGATTGCAATGCCTCACCTCAGCTCACCCTCCATCCCATCCCATCCTGTTTTGCCTGAAAATCCACCCCCGTCACCTTCTGTGAGGCGTACGTACAACACACAAAGGAACCCACATCAAATGACTTGAGGCCCCAGTTTTAACTCTGCCTCAGTGAAGGAGTTTGGAGTGAGTTAAAACCTAGCCTTAAGGACTCTGGCCTTCGTGGCCGGTTTCTAACCCAACGCCCGGATCGCTGGTGAACAAGTGGCTTGATACTGGCAGACACTGAGTGTCCAGTTTGTTAAATGCTAAATACATTCATTGTGTTGAATCACCTCCATCTATTCCAACCCTAATTCACTCCCGGGATTTTGATCAGCAAATAATGGGTAGGAATTGTAAGGGGTAAAGACTCAGCCAATGACAACGTTTTGTCTCCAAGCCGGGCATCCTTTCCCAATGTCTAAAAAAATTCTGATCCTTCCCACGCCCCACTCTCTCTCATGTCAATGAATGGAAGTTCGAGAATGTGCTAAGCAGATCAGCCTGGAACTCAAGCAGAAATGGGCTTTTATTCACAGCCCTGAAGTGGGCAGAAGGTTGGGGGCAATACTCTTAGGAACGTGAGAACAGGAGGTCAGTCAGCCTCTTGAGCTGCTTCCACTATTCAATTCAATCATGGATCTACCCGTGACCTGTAATACCCTCATCCAACAACAACCTACCAACCGCCCCCAGCCACAACAGCTTCTGGGGGCTGGGGGTGGCGGGGGAGAGAGTTCCAGATTCCCACTCCCCCGTGTGTGTGAACAAGTGCTTCCTGACATCACCCTTGAACCATCTGGCTCCAATTTTAAGGCTTTGTCTCTGGACTGGCACCCACTCCCCAACACCAGAGGAAGTAACATGTCTCACTCTCCCTCTCTTTCTATATCTATCTCACCAACATCTCTTTAAAATCGGCCCCAAACCCACTTTGAACTAACGTTTCTACACAGCAAATTGCAGTTGCTACACCTGCGCCGAGACTTTTGAGAGTGGGGTCAGGGTTCTGGTTGGGGCGGGGGTGGAGATGGGGAGTCGTTGGTTGGAAGGCACAGTGTACAGCCTTTTCACTCAATCCCCTTGATCTGAAGAGAGGACTCTCTGGGCTTCTCGATGAAGAGAGGTTGGGCAAGGAGATGGCGAAGAGCTGAGCTGAGCTTTCTCATCGGTGTGAAGACGCGTCCGGTGAGGAGATGCCCATCGCTTCCCTCCCACTTTGCTCTCCTGCCCGCTCTGTCTACCCTTCCTCTCCCCACAGCCCAGGGTCCAAGATGTAGAGCTAGCCTATTAATCCAGGACCTCAGAGCTAACTCTCATGGCCAGGCCAAACCCGTGCCCCCTCTAATGTCATCAATGAGAAACAGGAAAAGCTGGGGAAAAAAATACTCAGCGGGTCTGGCAGTACCTGTGGAGAGAGAGAAACAGTTAATGTTTCCAGCCCATGTGACTCTTCCTCAGAGCGTACCCCCTCTGCCAGACTTTTCAGGGCACTTGCTCATCAAAGGCATCGCACGGCACTTGGTTGAAAGTCAGAGAGACGTCAAACTCACGTGTTTCGTTCTCAATATAAAATGCTCAGGAGGCGGCCATTCAACTCTTTGGAATTGTTAGTCCCAGTTTATCCCCATAATTATGGTTCTGCTTTGAGGAGCTGCGATTAAATCAGTTCCTGCTGCCCCTCCCGGCAGCTGATTCCAAACCCTAACACGCCGACACTCCCCGTCTTCTCCGGCCCCTTCACCTGTCCCCAAGAAACCTGAGACTGAAAACAAAGGTGTGTTTACCTTAAAGCTCTGACAGAAAAGCCAATCGCCGGCAGCGCTCGCTGGGAGGAAACTCAATAACCCCCAGTCCCCGGTGAATCGAGGGCAAGTTCAGGAATTTAACCCACAAACATCCCTGCCTCTTGCCAGGAGGAAGATTCCACTATTGACGCTCTTCCCCCATCGCTGATCAGATTTACTTCCTTTCTCAAACCATCTTTTGTGAAACGAACCTGCCTGAAAAACACTTCGTGCAGGGCTGTGTCGAGCACAAAGGGGCTGCTGCTTCCCTTCAGCACCTGACTCTAACACTGTACCATTGATAATTATCTGTATATATTGTTTCCTTTCCCCCTGAACAAGCTGTTGTAATAATTTTACTGTACAAAACTCTCACGTGTTGATTTATCCAGTGTTCTCACTGGCATAACAGCAACATAACAGGAAAACTGGCGCTGTATCCCATATGGTTTAACCTTCAGTGACCACTATTTGCCTGATCTTGTCTTAACTGTTTTCCAGTGTAGTTACCCAGTAGGAAACTCATACTGTACCCCAGTGTAACACAGTGACAGACCCGTCCCCACCAGTACTGTACCCCAGTGTTATACAGTGACAGACCCGTCCCCACCAGTACTGTACCCCAGTGTTATACAGTGACAGACCCGTCCCCACCAGTACTGTACCCCAGTGTTATACAGTGACAGACCCGTCCCCACCAGTACTGTACCCCAGTGTAATAGTGACAGACCTGTCCCCACCAGTACTGTACCCCAGTGTAACACAGTGACAGACCTGTCCCCACCAGTACTGTACCCCAGTGTTATACAGTGACAGACCTGTCCCCACCAGTACTGTACCCCAGTGTAACACAGTGACAGACCCGTCCCCACCAGTACTGTACCCCAGTGTTATACAGTGACAGACCCGTCCCCACCAGTACTGTACCCCAGTGTTATACAGTGACAGACCCGTCCCCACCAGTACTGTACCCCAGTGTTATACAGTGACAGACCCGTCCCCACCAGTACTGTACCCCAGTGTTATACAGTGACAGGCCTGTCCCCACCAGTACTGTACCCCAGTGTTATACAGTGACAGACCCGTCCCCACCAGTACTGTACCCCAGTGTTATACAGTGACAGACCCGTCCCCACCAGTACTGTACCCCAGTGTTATACAGTGACAGACCCGTTCCCACCAGTACTGTACCCCAGTGTTACACAGCGATAGACCTGTCCCCACCAGTACTGTACCCCAGTGTAACATAGTGACAGACCTGTCCCCACCAGTACTGTACCCCAGTGTAACATAGTGACAGACCCGTCCCCACCAGTACTGTACCCCAGTGTTATACAGTGACAGACCCGTCCCCACCAGTACTGTACCCCAGTGTTACACAGCGATAGACCTGCCCTAATACTGCACCCCAGATTATATTGTCTGAACTGTACTCATCAGTGGTGTCCTGGAGCCCAGTGTTACACAGTGAGAAACTTTTACCCACCAGTATTTCGCTGCCATGTCTTTCAGCCGCCCTCGCTGTGTCCAGGCACATTGTCAGCTATGGATGGGATGGAGCAGCCGGGTGCCTTTCACACCTCCGAAAATTCCTCATGCGCTGAGCCATCGTCACACAGCACAGAGCTCCTAGTGAGAGCACTGGCTTCATCCTCACCCCTGTCAGAACCTGACGCCCGTATAAAGAACTCTTTGAGTGGGAAAGATAAATAAAAGAAATTTTTGTGTCTTTAAAAGCTGTGTGTGCACTTCCAGTCACTGACTTGCTCCTCAAGGTGTTGCCCTGGACAATATCAGAATGAATTGTGACATCCCTATGGGCACTTGGAAAACACCCAAACCAAGACGTTAGGCAGGACTTTGCTGGAATGGGGAATCTTGCAGCTTTTGACATCTTCCCTCAACCTTCCTCAGCTCACTAAAGATTTTGCTGTGCCACAAGTTGAGCTGATAAGGTCCAGGAGGGCAATTGTGCATCCGGAACCTGAGTGAACGATGGGGCCAATGCTTAATCTCTTTAAGGAATGAGATTGGGGAAGGGGCAGGGAGGAAATTGGGTGAATCTGAGTCAAATCGCAAACGGATAGAGAGCCAGGCAAAGATGGGGTTGCAAGAGAGAAAAATAAAAGATTCAGGGTCAAGTGAATGGAGTTAGGTTTACAGATCAACCTTGACTCATTCACAGAGCAGGCTCGGAGGAGGCTGAGTGGTCACCCTCCTGCTCCTAGGTTAGGTTTTCCAGGAGCTGCTGCTGTGAATTCTCTTTATGCACTTTGGTGGGATGTGGACATCGTCAGCGTTTGTCACCCAGCCTTAACTGTCCTTGAACTGAGCGGCTTGCTAGGCCATTTCAGAGGGGCAGTTCAGAGTCAGCCCCATTGCTGTGGGGTCTGGAGTCACATGTAGGGCCAGACCGGTTAAGTACGGCAGATTTCCTTCTCTAAAGGGACATTAGTGAACCAGATGGGTTTTTTACGATAATCTATGATAATCTGCATTGACGAGTTTTCCAATTCCAGATTTTTATGAAGTGAATTTAGATCCCACCAGCTGCCATGGGGGGCGGATTTGAACCCAGGTTCCCAGAGCATTAGCCTGGGCTTCTTGGGGCAGTGGGGTGGGGGTGTGATTGCCTCTATGCCACCCTGTCCCTCCATGAATGGCACCTCCTGTTCCTGGGGTTTTACCAGCTGCTCTGAATGCTTTATCACTACCCCCTGTGACTTTGGTCTCCTGTCTCACATGGGGGATCTTATAGAATCTAAAAGACACTGGGTCTACTGCAAGCATAGGGTCTGGCGGTCAGGGATTCATTGCTAAAGAAGAACATCATACCACAATTCGTACCTAGTTTCATTGTACAGATCCCCTGCCCAAATAGTACCCCGAGTCACTTATAGCCCCCAGACTCAATCCTCAAGTGAAGGTGAATGTCTTCACGCTATTATCTTGATGAAAGAATGAAGATGTGTATCTGTTGGCAGCAGGCGCTCAGTTGGAAATCACAGCAACGTGCGTAGCCTGGAGTTACTAAGGGACTTGGATAGATTGAACGGGTTAACTAAAACCATGGCAGGTGGAGTCCAATGTGCAGACATTTGAGGTCATTCACTCTGGATCCAAGAGTGATAATTCAGGAATGTTAATACTGGGAGTCCTGGAGCCCTGAAAGGGGTTTCGATATCCAGGTCCACAGATTTTTAAGCTGGACGTGAGAAAAATAAGCATAATGGTTGGTGTTTACCAAGGTGGGGCTGGAAGACAAAGGGGAGGAATTGATGCTTCAGTCAAACAGAGCCTTGGTCAGGGCCCATCGGGAGGTTCAGTACTGGGCCCTGCACCTCGAAAAGGAGATATTGGCCTTGGAGGGTGTGGGGGGAGGGGGTGGGGTGGGGGGGGGGGGTGGGGGGGTGTTAGGGGGGTTGGGGGGGGTGTGGGGTGGGGCGTCGGGGTGGGGATGGGGGGAGGGGTTGGTGGGGTTGGGGGGGGTGGGGGCACAAGGGGTGGTGGGGGGGTGGGCAAGGCGATGCAGAGCAGATTCACCAGGACGATCCCAGGGCTAAAAGGAGTAAATTATCAGCACAAATTGCATGAGCTGGGCTTGTATTTCCTCACGTTTAAAAGATTAAGGGGGTGATCTAATGATGACTAAATGATTTGATAGGGTCGATAGAGAGAAACTATTAGACTATTTCCTCTGATGGTGGGGGAGCCCAGAACAAATGCGATCCAGGCTATTCAGGGGTGATGTCAGGAAACACTTCCTCACACAGAGGGGAGAGAGAATCTGGAACTCCCTCTCCCCCACAACATCAATGAAAAGCTCTTGAGGTTGGGGGTCAATTGGAAATTTCAATAATACCATCAACACTGCGGCACTCCCTCAGTACCTCCTCCGACAGTGCAGCACTCCCTCGGTACTGACCCTCTGACAGTGCAGCACTCCCTCAGTACTGACCCTCCGACAGTGCAGCACTCCCTCAGTACTGACCCTCTGACAGTGCAGCACTCCCTCAGTACTGACCCTCCGACAGTGCAGCACTCCCTCAGTACTGACCCTCCGACAGTGCAGCACTCCCTCAGTACTGACCCTCCGACAGTGCAGTGGAGCTCCCTCAGTACTGACCCTCAGACAGTGCAGCACTCCCTCAGTACTGACCCTCTGACAGTGCGGCACTCCCTCAGTGCTGACCCTCTGACAGTGCGGCACTTCCTCAGTACTGACCGTCTGACAGTGCGGCACTCCCTCAGTGCTGACCCTCCGACAGTGCAGTGGAGCTCCCTCAGTACTGACCCTCCGACAGTGCGGCACTTCCTCAGTACTGACCCTCTGACAGTGCGGCACTCCCTCAGTACTGACCCTCCGACAGTGCAGCACTCCCTCAGTACTGACCCTCCGACAGTGCAGTGCTCCCTGCTGACCCTCTCAGAGGGCAGCACTCCCTCAGTGCTGTCATTAGGATTGTCGGTTTGGATTAGGGGGCTCGAGTCTCTGGAGCAGGGCTTGGACCCATGACCTTGATTTAAACCTGTACCGTGTTCTAGCTCCCAGCGTGAGTCACTGCTTTCCCAAGCTGTGCAGGTGTGTCCTTGCTCCTGATGCTTCTGTTTTGCCATCTGTCCCACTGAGTGCTCCAGTGTAAACAGGCGTGCCTCCATTTATACAGCAATCGCCAATGGCGTGTTCTTCATCTACAGCTGTAGGTTAGAGTATAAACAGAGGCTCCCTGGGGAGCCCCTGTAAATACTGACACACTCTCCGGGGACCCCCTGTAAATACTGACACACTCCCCCGGGAACCCCCTGTAAATACTGACACACTCCCCCGGGGATCCCCTGTATATACTGACACACTCCCCGGGGACCCCCCTGTAAATACTGACACTCTCCCCGGGGACCCCCTGTAAATACTGACACACTCTCCGGGGACCCCCTGTAAATACTGACGCCATCCCCGAGGACCCCCTGTAAATACTGACACACTCCCCGGGAACCCCTGTAAATACTGACACACTCCCCGGGGACCCCCTGTAAATACTGACACACTCCCCCGGGAACCCCCTGTAAATACTGACACACTCCCCCGGGGATCCCCTGTATATACTGACACACTCCCCGGGGACCCCCTGTAAATACTGACACACTCCCCGGGGAACCCCCTGTAAATACTGACACACTCCCCGGGAACCCCCTGTAAATACTGACACGCTCCCCCGGGAACCCCCTGTAAATACTGACACGCTCCCCCGGGGACCCCCTGTAAATACTGACACACTCCCCGGGGACCCCCTGTAAATACTGACACGCTCCCCCGGGGACCCCCTGTAAATACTGACACACTCCCCGGGGACCCCCTGTAAATACTGACACACTCCCTGGAGACCCCCTGTAAATACAGGCACACACCCCGGGGACCCCCTGTAAATACTGACACACTCCCTGGAGACCCCCTGTAAATACAGGCACACACCCCGGGGACCCCCTGTAAATACTGACACACTCCCCCGGGGATCCCCTGTATATACTGACACACTCCCCGGGAACCCCCCTGTAAATACTGACACACTCCCCGGGGACCCCCTGTAAATACTGACACACTCCCCGGGAACCCCCCTGTATATACTGACACACTCCCCGGGGACCTCCTGTAAATACTGACACACTCCCCCGGGGATCCCCTGTATATACTGACACACTCCCCGGGAACCCCCCTATAAATACTGACACACTCCCGGGGACCCCCTGTAAATACTGACACACTCCCTGGAGACCCCCTGTAAATACTGACACACTCCCCGAGGGACCTCCTGTAAATACTGACGCACTCCCCGGGGACCTCCTGTAAATACTGACACACTCCCCGGGTACCCCCTGTAAAGATTGACACACTCCCGGGGACCTCCTGTAAATATTGACCACTCCATGTGTGGTCGAACCAAGGTACTTGGAGACCAGAACTGTGCACAGCGCTCCAAGTGTGGATTTAAGCGAGGGAGCCAATGGAGGAGTGCGTGGGAGATCGCAACCTGAGATCCCGACTGGAGTCTGCGTCCTTTATTCGGGATTGGGGAGGGGGGATCGGGGTGCCGGGGGTCGGGCGGTGGTGGTGGTGGTAGGGGGGTATGCAGGGGGTTTTGGAATGAGCGTGTCCGACCAACACCTTTTAATGATCACGTCACTGAGAAATTGTTAAGATCACCAATGATGGTGCTTATTTTAAACAGGGAGGGGGCAGGGCCCAGGGAGAGCACCACCTTCCCAAACTGACCTGATGCTGCAGCAAACATTCGCTTCAGGTCCGATTGCAGTCCTCGGCCTCCCTCTATTCCGGCTCAGATCAGATATCACGGCCGTTAATTATTCAGTGCGAGGAGACAGTGTCACTGTCACTGATACACGCATTCAACCGTGATGGGTCGAACACACTCTGATAAAGTGAGGGAGCATCAGTTCATGTGTGATAAGCAGTGCATGAGCACGCATGTACCTCTGTCACCTAGGCCTGTTTTTTTTTATTCTGGGCGTCGCTGGCAAGGCCGCCACTTCTTGCCCACCCCTAATTACCCCCGAACTGAGGGTCTTGCTCGGCCATTTCAGGGGGCAGTGAAGAGTCAACCCCATTGCTGTGGGTCTGGAGTCACGTGTAGGGCCAGACCGGGTGAGGACGGCAGATTTCCTCCCCTAAAGGGGCATTCGTGAACCGGATGGGTTTTTACAACAATCGATGATAGTTTCACGGTCACTAGCTGTCAATTCCAGGTTTATTAAATGAATTTAATTTCCACCGGTTGCCATGATGGGATTTGAGCCCATGTCCCAAGAGGATTAGCCTGGGCCTCTGGATCACTGATACAGTAACATTACCGCCATGTCACCATCTCCACATGTGCATGAGTGTGATTACATACAACAATACCTTGATTTTGAATTTCTCAACCTTGTTTTCAAATCCCACTACCATCGTACCCCCTCCCTATCTCTGTACCTCCTCCAGCCCCTACAACCCTCCCTATCACTGTAACCTCCTCCAGCCCCTACAACACTCCCTATCTCTGTAACCTCCTCCAGCCCCTACAACCCTCCCTATCTCTGTAGCCTCCTCCAGCCCCTACAACCCTCCCTATCTCTGTAACCTCCTCTAGCCCCTACCCCCTCCCTATCTCTGTACCTCCTCCAGCCCCTACAACCCTCCCTATCACTGTAACCTCCTCCAGCCCCTACAACACTCCCTATCTCTGTAACCTCCTCCAGCCCCTACAACCCTCCCTATCTCTGTAACCACCCCCCACCCACCCCAGCCCCTTCAATGCTTAAACTTCTGCTTTCCACCAATTCTGGCCTCCTGCTCATCCCCGATTTTAGTTGCTCCACCATTGGTGTCTGTGTCTTCAGTCACCAAGTCTCTATGTTGGTGAGAGAGGGTCTGGGCTCAGTGGGGAGCACCCCATGGCCTGTCTTCACTGGAGGGGATCTCATTGAAAGGCATAAAATTCTGACAGGGATGGACAGACTGGGTGCAGGGATGGTGTTTCCTCTGGCTGGGGGTGGTTTTGAACAAGGGGTCCCAGTCTCAGGATACAGGGTCGACCATTTAGGACTGAAATGAGAAGAAACTTCTTCAGAGGGTGGTGAACCTGTGGAATTCTCTACCACAGGAGGCTGTGGAGGCCAAGTCACTGAATATATTTCAGAAGGAAATAGATAGATTTCTGGACTCTAAAGGTATAAGACCATAAGACCATAAGACATAGGAGCAGAAATTAGACCATTCGGCCCATCGAGTCTGCTCCGCCATTCAATCACGGCTGATAAGTTTCTCAACCCCATTCTCCCGCCTTCTCCCCGTAACCTTTGATCCCCTTACCAATCAAGAACCTACCTATCTCGGTCTTAAATACACTCAATGACCTGGCCTCCACAGCCTTCTGTGGCAATGAATTCCATAGATTCACCACTCTCTGGCTAAAGAAGTTTCTCCTCATCTCTGTTCTAAAAGGTCTTCCCTTTACTCTGAGGCTGTGCCCTCGGGTCCTAGTCTCTCCTACTAATGGAAACATCTTCCCCACGTCCACTCTATCCAGGCCTTTCAGTATTCTGTAAGTTTCAATCAGATCCCCCCCTCATCCTTCTAAACTCCATCGAGTATAGACCCAGAGTCCTCAAACGTTCCTCATATGTTAAGCCTTTCATTCCTGGGATCGTTTTCGTGAACCTCCTCTGGACCCTCTCCAGGGCCAGCACATCCTTCCTGAGATACGGGGCCCAAAATTGCTCACAATATTCTAAATGTGGTCTGACCAGAGCCTTATAAAGCCTCAGCAGCTGCTTTTATATTCTAGTCCTATCAAGGGGTATGGGGAAGGGGGCGGGACTATGGCGTTGAGATAGAGGATCAGCTATGATCATATTGAATGGCTCGAAGGGCCGAATGGCCTACTGCTGCTCCTGTATTTCTATGTTCTATGTTTCTATGTAAAGCGGCCATGGCTTATCTCGATGCGCAGGCAGGAGATAAGTCTTCTCCCTGGAAGAGTTGCTGTCAGTCAGCCCAGGCTCCAGGGTGACGGAACAGCAGGTAAGACAGGGATTGTGGTGGGGGACACAGCGAAAACAGGCCCAACTGGTCTGTGCTGGTGATCCACAGCTCCAGCTCCACACCAGACTCACCCCATCCCTCTTCAAGACTGTTATAAACACAGCCGCCTTGGAACTCATCCCTGCTGGGTCTATCCTGCAAGAGAAGTGAAGGTATCTCAGGTATTTGTGAGATGGAGAAAGAATAATTAGCAAAATAACTGAAAAATAAATGATAACCACTACATTCAGTTAACTCCATGGCAACAGGGTGGGGTGGGGGTGAATAGGCAGAGGAGGTTCGACAGGGGTCAACGCAACAGACCACGTATGATTGCATCAAGGATTAGAGCTATTGTTATTCAGTATTTAGGTTAAGATACTTAACAAACAAAAATAGACTCGCAATCTGGTTCATGTACAGTCCAGCTCAGGAAATTTGGCTGGCTTAACTGCAAGGCATTGCATTTTATAGCACCTTCCACATCCTCAGCGCTTCTCAATGAGATTTACAGCCGATTAAGCCGTGTTATTTGAAGTGTAGTCACTGTTGAACTCTCCTCCTCTTCTGTAAATAATGGACATGGGACCTTCACAAAGACCTGAGGAGCAGACAAGGCATCACTTTAAAAGCTCATCTGAAAGGCAGCACCTCCAACAGTGCGGCGCTCCCTCAGTACTGACCCTCTGACAGTGCGGCACTCCCTCAGTACTGACCCTCCGACAGTACGGCACTCCCTCAGTACTGACCCTCCGACAGTGCGGCACTCCCTCAGTACTGACCCTCTGACAGTGCGGCACTCCCTCAGTACTGACCCTCCGACAGTGCGGCACTCCCTCAGTACTGACCCTCCGACAGTGCGGCACTCCCTCAGTACTGACCCTCTGACAGTGCGGCACTCCCTCAGTACTGACCCTCCGACAGTGCGGCACTCCCTCAGTACTGACCCTCCGACAGTGCGGCACTCCCTCAGTACTGACCCTCCGACAGTGCAGCGCTTCCTCAATACTGACCCTCCGACAGTGCAGCACTCCCTCAGTACTGACCCTCCGACAGTGCGGCACTCCCTCAGTACTGACCCTCCGACAGTGCGGCACTCCCTCAGTACTGACCCTCCGACAGTGCGGCACTCCCTCAGTACTGACCCTCCGACAGTGCAGCACTCCCTCAATACTGACCCTCCGACAGTGCAGCACTCCCTCAGTACTGACCCTCCGACAGTGCGGCACTCCCTCAGTACTGACCCTCCGACAGTGCAGCACATCCTCAGTACTGACACTCTGACAGTGCGGCGCTCCCTCAGTACTGACCCTCCGACAGTGCAGCACACCCTCAGTACTGACACTCTGACAGTGCGGCGCTCCCTCAGTACTGACCCTCCGACAGTGCAGCACTCCCTCAGTACTGACCCTCTGACATTGCAGCACTCCCTCAGTACTGACCCTCCGACAGTGCGGCACTCCCTCAGTACTGACCCTCCGACAGTGCAGCACTCCCTCAATACTGACCCTCCGACAGTGCAGCGCTCCCTCAGTACTGACCCTCCGACAGTGCGGCACTCCCTCAGTACTGACCCTCCAACAGTGCAGCGCTTCCTCAATACTGACCCTCCGACAGTGCAGCACACCCTCAGTACTGACCCTCCGACAGTGCAGCACACCCTCAGTACTGACCCTCTGACAGTGCAGCACACCCTCAGTACTGACCCTCTGACAGTGCGGCACACCCTCAGTACTGACCCTCCGACAGTGCAGCACTCCCTCAGTACTGACCCTCCGACAGTGCAGCACTCCCTCAGTACTGACACTCCGACAGTGCAGCGCTTCCTCAATACTGACCCTCCGACAGTGCAGCGCTCCCTCAGTACTGACCCTCCGACAGTGCGGCACTCCCTCAGTACTGACCCTCTGACAGTGTGGCACTCCCTCAGTACTGACCCTCTGACAGTGTGGCACTCCCTCAGTACTGACCCTCTGACAGTGCGGCACTCCCTCAGTACTGACCCTCCGACAGTGCAGCACACCCTCAGTACTGACACTCTGACAGTGCGGCGCTCCCTCAGTACTGACCCTCCGACAGTGCAGCACACCCTCAGTACTGACACTCTGACAGTGCGGCGCTCCCTCAGTACTGACCCTCCGACAGTGCAGCACTCCCTCAGTACTGACCCTCTGACATTGCAGCACTCCCTCAGTACTGACCCTCCGACAGTGCAGCACTCCCTCAGTACTGACCCTCCGACAGTGCAGCACTCCCTCAATACTGACCCTCCGACAGTGCAGCACTCCCTCAGTACTGACCCTCCGACAGTGCGGCACTCCCTCAGTACTGACCCTCCAACAGTGCAGCGCTTCCTCAATACTGACCCTCCGACAGTGCAGCACACCCTCAGTACTGACCCTCCGACAGTGCAGCACACCCTCAGTACTGACCCTCCGACAGTGCAGCACACCCTCAGTACTGACCCTCTGACAGTGCGGCGCTCCCTCAGTACTGACCCTCCGACAGTGCAGCACTCCCTCAGTACTGACCCTCCGACAGTGCAGCACACCCTCAGTACTGACCCTCTGACAGTGCGGCGCTCCCTCAGTACTGACCCTCCGACAGTGCAGCGCTCCCTCAGTACTGACCCTCCGACAGTGCGGCACTCCCTCAGTACTGACCCTCCGACAGTGCGGCACTCCCTCAGTACTGACCCTCCAAAAGTGCAGCGCTCCCTCAGTACTGACCCTCCGACAGTGCAGCACTCCCTCAGTGCTGACCCTCCGAAAGTGCGGCGCTCCCTCAGTACTGACACTCCGATAGTGCGGCACACCCTCAGTACTGACCCTCTGACAGTGCAGCACACCCTCAGTACTGACCCTCCGACAGTGCAGCACACTCTCAGTACTGACACTCTGACAGTGCGGCGCTCCCTCAGTACTGACCCTCCGACAGTGCGGCGTTCCCTCAGTACTGACCCTCCGACAGTGCGGCACTCCCTCAGTACTGACCCTCCGACAGTGCAGCACTCCCTCAGTACTGACCCTCCGACAGTGCGGCACTCCCTCAGTACTGACCCTCCGACAGTGCGGCATTCCCTCAGTACTGACCCTCTGACAGTGCGACACTCCCTCAGTACTGACCCTCTGACAGTGCGGCACTCCCTCAGTACTGAACCTCCAACAGTGCAGCACTCCCTCAGTACTGACCCTCCGACAGTGCGGCACTCCCTCAGTACTGACCCTCCGACAGTGCGGCACTCCCTCAGTACTGACCCTCCGACAGTGCGGCACTTCCTCAGTACTGACCCTCCGACAGTGCAGCACTCCCTCAGTACTGACCCTCTGACAGTGCGGCACTCCCTCAGTACTGCATTGCGGAAGACTGCCCAGATTATGAGGTTTAATCCCCTAAAGTGGGGCTCACACCCACACCCCCTGACCCCTGGTGTCCTGCCAACATTAATCCCTCAACAAGCGTCACTGGATGAGATGAGCTGATCATTATTCCTGTCTGTTGGAGCTTGCTCTTTGCCTATTGGTTGCCACATTTTCTGCATTACAGTAACTGCTCTTCAAAAAACATATTTGTTTGACTGTGAAGAGATTTGAGACATGCAGAAGTTGTGGAAGGCGCTATAGGAATGCAAGCTCATGCTTTAATGTCCTTTGTAGAAGGAAATCTGCCGCCCTTACGCGGCCTGGCCTACATGTGGCTCCAGACCCACAGCAACGTGGCTGACTCTGAGCTGCCCCTGATGTACTGGATGAAGTGCTCACTCAGCTGTACCACCATGGAGCAGGATGAGCTGGAGAGAGACGCAGTGGTTTCTGTCGAGGTTCATCCCGAGCAGTTCTGTGACACAGGACTCTGTGCTCTACGGGCTGTTCCCAGGGACACACACCGAGACAAACATCAACTGCAGCTGGAGGATCATTAACTCGGTGAAAGACACTCTTTGGTCTGCCCGAAACTTGTTGGTCTTCCAGCGCAAAGAGTTGTCCCTGACCGAGTGTTGCAGACTGGCACATTCCAAGGTCCAGGACTACGTGCTGAGGGACGCACTAAAGCTTGGGGCAGCCACTGCAAAGGCGCAATGGGGAAGGGTCGCTGTCTAAGACCTTTCTGCCATAGTGCACCGAGGGACTGGGAACTGTATAGACCCCTCGGGCTGTATGATTAACAATGAACGTATGTAGTGAACACTAATTGTATTATAATTGTACTGAAACATCTCAGAGTGCAACATGATCTGTGTAGACAACTTAAACACTATTGCTCTCTCTGACTGTTATGACCATTATGAAATGTCTATAATGTTCATTTGATTGTATTGAATCAGCTCAGGGTGCAACATGATCTCTGTCTAAAACTTGAACATGATTGCACTTTTAGTGATGTCCATTTTGAAATGTTTTGTGGTGTTCTTTCAGGTATTTTATGAATAAAGCATATTTTTGCAAAAAAAAGTAAGATAAGAAATAGGAGCAAGAGGAGACCACATGGCCTATGGAGCCTGTTCCACCATCCAACACAATCATAGCTGATCTTGGGCCTCGACTCCTTTTTCTCACCCGCTCCCCATTCCTTTAATTCCCAGTGAGACCAAAAATGTGTCTATCCCAGCCTGGAACACATTCACTGACGGAGCATCCATGATCCTCTGGAGCAGAGAATTCCAAAGGTTCACAACCCTTAGTGATATAATTTCTCCTCATCTCAGTCCTAAATGATCGACCTCTTATCCTAAGACTGTGCCCTCGTGTGTTAGATTCCCCTGACCCTCTGACAGTGCAGCGCTCCCTCAATACTGACCCTCCGACAGTGCAGCACTCCCTTAGTACTGACCCTCCGACAGTGCGGCACTCCCTCAGTACTTACCCTCCGACAGTGCAGCGCTCCCTCAATACTGACCCTCCGACAGTGCAGTGCTCCCTCAGTACTGACCCTCCGACAGTGCAGCACTCCCTTAGTACTGACCCTCCGACAGTGCAGCACTCCCATCATCCACCCTATCAAACCCCTTCGGGATCTTGTAGCTTTCAATGGGATCGCCTCTCATTCTTCCAAACTCCAGAGAATATAAACCCGATTTCCTCAGCCCCTCATCATAGGACACCCCCCTCATCCCAGGGACCAATTTAGTGAACCTTCTTCAACAAAGGTGGTTAAGGATGGGCAATGAATGCTGGTCTTGCCAGTGATGCCTACATTCCTGGAATGAAGAAGCTATACATAAGTTCTCTGCTATAATACACGATATGAATGCCCTTCTCCCACACAGAATGGTCCAAGAATCAGAAGCACATGGAGATACTAAAATGGAAGCCAGCTCCATGATTATCTAAAAGCACAGGAGGAGGCCATTCACCTCATTGTGCCCCTTTGAAAGTGCTATCCCAATCAGCGCCACTCCCCCCTGCTCTCTCCCTCATAGCCCTGTGAATCTTTCCCTGTCAAGTATTGATCCAATTCCCTGTTGAAAGTTCCTATTGAATCTGCTTCCGCTGCCCTTTCAGGCAGCGCCTTCCAGATCACAACAACTCGCTGTGTAAATAAAACACCTTCTCCTCATCTCCCCCTCTGGTCCTTTTCCCGATTCTCTTCAATCTGTGTCCCTCTGGTTACCGACCCTCCTGCCACTGGAAACAGTTTCTCCTCATTGACTCTATCCAAACCCCTCAGGATATTGAACGCCTCGATTCAATCTCCCCCTTAACCTTCTCTGCTCTAAGGAGAACAATCCTGGCTTCTCCACAGCCTCAGGAATAGTGAATCCAACATCAATTGTGTTTCACAACAGCAGTTTTCCAGTCCCATGCAGCATCTGACCAACTCTATAGTTTCTTCTAGGAATAATTAAATCAATAAACTGACCCAGGGTAACCCAATATGATTAACACCTCACCATTCAGGTACAACTACATAGAATTACAGAGAATTTCCAGCACAGAAACAGGCCATTCGGCCCATCTGCTCCGTGCTGCCCCACACGAGCCTCCTCCCACCTCCTCTGCGGGAGGATTTTGACCCAGAGACAGTGAAGGAACGGCGATATATTTCCAAGTCAGGATGGTGCGTAGCTTGGAGGGGAACGTCCAGGTGGTGGGCTTCCCATGTCTCTGCTGCCCTTGTCCTTCAAGATGGTAGTGGTTGTGGGTTTGGAAGGTGCTGTCTAAGGAGCCTCGGTGAATTCCTGCAGAGTATCTTGTAGATGTTACACACACTGCTGCTACTGTGCGTCGGTGGTGGAGGGAGTGAATGTTTGTGGATGGGGTGTCAATCAAGCTGGGCTGCTTTGTCCTGGATGGTGTCAAGCTTCTTGAGTGTTGTGGGAGCTGTACTCATCCAGGTAAGTGGGGAGTAATCCATCACACTCCTGACTTGTGCCTTGTAGATGGTGGATAGGCTTTGGGGAGTCAGGAGGTGAGTTACTCACCTCAGGATTCCCAGCCTCTGTCCTGCTCCTGTCTGCACACCTCCTCCACATTTAAACGATGAAACCTGTGTATAAACTTTATGAGTGAAAATCCACCATGACATAGAGATAGAGAGAGATGAGGATCATGGGTTTTAATCCCAGATCAGTGGGAGAATGGGAACATTTAAGCCCTGTGTCATCATTCAGATAGAATGTACAGAGAGTCTGACAGGAGCCAAGGGCTTGACTGAGCTGCTTTGATCTCTGAATTAAACTCCGAGCTTTTCAAAAGCATAACCAGCTCAGAATCAAAACGGAAATGAAGCACCTTGTTATCTGTCCCGTGAAACAACTCAGGCAGAAACCTAACCCAGAAAAGCACACCCGCTGTCACTCACTACCCCCATTACCGAGTATTGATGATGGTAACCGTAGCAACAGAATACGCTGAGCGCTTGTGTCACTGCCACATCTCATTTTATTCCAAAGCGCGAATGTCCAGCGATTCAGTTTAGAGTTGCTTCAATTTTACCTTTCCATTCTCAGTCTGAGGTGTGAGGCTTTTCCAAGTGAGGGAGATTTCTGCAGGGAAATTCGACATTCCGGCATTCACCACCAGACACTCTGCGCGCAGGGTTAGATACAGAGTAAAGCTCCCTCTACACCGTCCCCATCAAACACTCCAAGGACAGGTACAGCACGGGGTTAGATACAGAGTAAAGCTCCCTCTACACTGTCCCAATCAAACACTCCCAGGACAGGGACAGCATGGGGTTAGTTACAGAGTAAAGCTCCCTCTACACCGTCCCCATCAAACACTCCCAGGACAGGTACAGCACGAGGTTAGGTACAGAGTAAAGCTCCCTCTACACTGTCCCCATCAAACACTCCCAGGACAGGTACAGCACGCGGCTAGATACAGAGTAAAGCTCCCTCTACACTGTCCCAATCAAACACTCCCAGGACAGGTGCAGCACGGGGTTAGATACAGAGTAAAGCTCCCTCTACACTGTCCCCATCAAACACTCCCAGGACAGGTACAGCATGGGATTAGATACATAGTAAAGCTCCCTCTACACTGTCCCCATCAAACACTCCCAGGACAGGTACAGCACGGGGTTAGATACAGAGTAAAGCTCCCCCTACACTGTCCCCATCAAACACTCCCAGGACAGGTACAGCACGGGGTTAGATACAGAGTAAAGCTCCCTCTACACTGTCCCCATCAAACACTCCCAGGACAGGTACAGCACGGAGTTAGATGCAGAGTAAAGCTCCCTCTACACTGTCCCCATCAAACACTCCCAGGTCAGGTACAGCACGGGGTTAGATACAGAGTAAAGCTCCCTCTACACTGTCCCCATCAAACACTCCCAGGACAGGTACAGCACGGGGTTAGATACAGAGTAAAGCTCCCTCTACACTGTCCCCATCAAACACTCCCAGGACAGGTACAGCATGGGGTTAGATACAGAGTAAAACTCCCTCTACACTGTCCCCATCAAACACTCCCAGGACAGGTACAGCACGGGGTTAGATACAGAGTAAAGCTCCCTCTACACCGTCCCCATCAAACACTCCCAGGACAGGTACAGCACGGGGTTAGATACAGAGTAAAGCTCCCTCTACACTGTCCCCATCAAACACTCCCAGGACAGGTACAGCACGGAGTTAGATACAGAGTAAAGCTCCCTCTACACTGTCCCCATCAAACACTCCCGGGACAGGTACAGCACGGGGTTAGATACAGAGTAAAGCTCCCTCTACACTGTCCCCATCAAACACTCCCAGGACAGGTACAGCATGGGGTTAGATACAGAGTAAATCTCCCTCTACACTGTCCCCATCAAACACTCCCAGGACAGGTACAGCACAGGGTTAGATACAGAGTAATGCTCCCTCTACACTATCCCCATCAAACACTCCCAGGACAGGTACAGCACGGGGTTAGATACAGAGTAAAGCTCCCTCTACACCGTCCCCATCAAACACTCCCAGGACAGGTACAGCATGGATTTGAATCAGAGTCACATAAGGAGATATTAGGGCAGGTGTCCAAAAGCTGGGTCAAAAATGTTGGCTTAAAGGTTGGTCTTTAAGGAGAAGAGAGAGGGGCGGAGAGGTTTAGGGAGGGTATTCCGAGCTTTGGACCCAGGCAGCTGAAGGCACGGCCGCCAATGGTGGAGCGATGGGAATCGAGTGTTGAAGAGGCTGGAATAGGAGGAGCATAGGGATCTTGGAACGCTGTGGTATTGGATTGCAGTGGTAGGAAGGGATGAGAATTTGAATTAGCTGGTGTTTAAGAATCTGTGACGTATGGTGACGTGCACAGTAATCTCTCACTTCCACACCGGGACTAGACATCTGATCAGAGTGCCTGAGAAAAGGGTAACCATGGCAGTGAATTTTAAAACTGATGTGTTGCCGGACCAGGAGCAAAGGGGCGACGGATGGTCGGAACTTCAAGGGTTAATTTCTTCATTGAAGCCTGGTATCCACCATTTCAGAGCCTTCGTACAGCCCCACGCAGCATAATCGAGCTTCCCTGGCCCCAGTCCAAGTGATATCACAAACAGCCTGTGAAGATAACACTCAATAATTAATCGCAATAGACAATGAGAGGAAATAACCTGATGACAGGAAGCGAAGATCTATTTAGTGCCTCAGTGGTAACCAGATACTCTCATTGCAATACGTGTGAAACATTACCACTCACCACTGAGCGTTGGAGAGTCAGAGTTGCACCTTGTCCAGATGTTAAGTATTCACTTGCCAGGTTATTAAAGATGTCTCCATTTACCAGGAAAGACATTCTACACTTTTCTGCCTTCAAATAGCTGTTGCCTTCATATCTGTTCTTCAAGAGAAGTGCAAAGTGCCAGGAGGATTCAGCGTCTAAGCAAAAGTCTGACAAAACATGACACGAATGCTCTTTCTTCAGTCATAGGGGACAAGCCCCACATGGGGACAGGGGAGGACATTCTGGGCTCCCACAGTTGAGCCGATGTAAAGAAAGAGTCGCCCACAGGACCTAAGCATCCGCAGTGTGAGTGAGGGTCAGCCGGTCACACTCTAGCCTCTGAGGCAGGAGATCATGGGTTTGAGACACATTCCAGAGACTTGAGCCTAAAATCCACATAAACACTCCCAAGGGTCAGTACTGAGGGAGTGCTGCACTGTCGGAGGGTCAGTACTGTGGGAGTGCTGCACTGTCGGAGGGTCAGTACTGAGGGAGTGCTGCACTGTCAGAGGGTCAGTACTGAGGTAGTGTCGCACTGTCAAAGGGTCAGTGCTGAGGAAGTGCTGCACTGTCAAAGGCTCAGTACTGAGCGAGTGCCGCACTGTCGGAGGGTCAGTACTGAGGGAGTGCCGCACTGTCGGAGGGTCAGTACTGATGGAGTGCTGCACTGTCGGAGGGTCAGTACTGAGGGAGTGCCGCACTGTCGGAGGGTCAGTACTGAGGGAGTGCCGCACTGTCGGAGGGTCAGTACTGAGGGAGTGCTGCACTGTCATAGCGTCATTACTGAGGGAGAACCGCACTCTTGGATGGCCATTACTGAGGGACCGCCGCACTGTCCATGTGTCAATATGGA
This sequence comes from Cetorhinus maximus, assembly GCF_964194155.1. Lineage (NCBI taxonomy): Eukaryota > Metazoa > Chordata > Chondrichthyes > Lamniformes > Cetorhinidae > Cetorhinus > Cetorhinus maximus. The sequence goes on along the minus strand of NC_135912.1, from coordinate 953,186 downwards.
GGGAATGTTTCACTGTCACAAAGAGATTGCTGCACTATCACAGGGTCAGTACTGAGAAAGTGCTGTACTGTTGGAGGGTCAGTACTGAGGGAGTGCTGCACTGTCGGAGGGTCAGTACTGAGAGATTTCAGTCCTATCGTAGGGTCAGTACTGAGAGATTTCTGTCCTATCATAGGGTCAGTACTCAGGGAGTGCAGCACTATCACAGGGTCAGTACTGAGGGAGTGCTGCACTGTCGGAGGGTCAGTACTGAGGGAGTGCTGCACTGTCGGAGGGTCAGTACTGAGGGAGTGCTGCACTGTCACAGGATCAGTACTGAGGGAGTGCTGCACTGTCGGAGGGTCAGTACTGGGGGAGTGCTGCACTGTCACAGGATCAGTACTGAGAGATTTCAGTCCTATTGTAGGGTCAGTACTGAGAGATTTCTGTCCTATCATAGGGTCAGTACTCAGGGAGTGCAGCACTATCACAGGGTCAGTACTGAGAGAGTGTTGCACTATCACAGGGTCAGTACTGAGGGAGTGCAGCATTGTCAGAGGGTCAGTACTGAGGGAGTGCCGCACTGTCAGAGGGTCAGTACTGAGGGAGTGCTGCACTGTCAGAGGGTCAGTACTGAGGGAGTGCTGCACTGTCGGAGGGTCAGTACTGAGTGAGTGCTGCACTATCACAGGGTCAGTACTGAGGGAGTGCTGCACTGTCGGAGTGTCAGTACTGAGGGAGTGCTGCACTGTCGGAGTGTCAGTACTGAGGGAGTGCCGCACTGTCGGAAGGTCAGTACTGAGGGAGTGCTGCACTATCACAGGGTCAGTACTGAGTGAGTGCCGCACTGTCAGAGGGTCAGTACTGAGGGAGTGCTGCACTGTCAGAGGGTCAGTACTGAGGGAGTGCTGCACTGTCAGAGGGTCAGTACTGAGGGAGTGCTGCACTATCACAGGGTCAGTACTGAGGGAGTGCTGCACTGTCAGAGGGTCAGTACTGAGGGAGTGCTGCACTGTCAGAGGGTCAGTACTGAGGGAGTGCTGCACTATCACAGGGTCAGTACTGAGGGAGTGCTGCACTATCACAGGGTCAGTACTGAGAAAGTGCTGCCCTCTTGCAGGTGATGTCTTTCGGAAAGAGCCCTTTAACTGAGGCACTCTCTGTTCTCTCAGGTGGACACAATTGGTCCCCTGGCTATTTGAAGGACAGGAGAGTTCTCCCCAGTGTCCTGGACCAACATTTATCCCTCAACCAAAACTTGGGTTTGCAATCTGGGTTTGTAGAATCCTGAGCAAATTGACTGCTTTGTTTTTTCACCGTACAACAGAGACTCCAGCTCCTTCCTTAGGTAGCTGGCCCTAAGAGGGGCTCGTGCAACATGGACTTCCATTGGATTGGTCCGTGATGATGCTTGACAAAGGGCTGCAGTGTCTTGCCATTGCCTTCGGCAGTGTGGCTAACCAGGTAAACCCGTCTGGTCTTCCCGCCCGCCATCCGGTGTATTGGAAGGATTCACAGACTGGTAACCAGCCTGGTTCACCACACCTCTCGGGGCTATCAAGTCCTGGAGCGGGACTCGAACCCGGAGCTCCTGGGTAGAGGTAGGGATGCTCCCCCACTGCGACACAGGACCCTCCACTACGCAGACTACACTTCCATAAAATCGTCTGCCCCTTGGCCGTGACGCGCTTTGGGACATCGGGAGGCGCTAGAGGAACGCAAGTCCTTCCTTTCTTTTGGAATTATGGGCATCAGGCATTTCAGGGCTTTGAGAGAGAGAACATTGGAGGAAGTAAGGACGGTTATATAAGAGTCCTCAGGGACAAGAGAGTCATTCTGAAATCTAAAAAGAAAAAAAAAAATCCTTTCCACGGGACCATGGTGGGCAAGAGCTGACAAGTTGGGACTTAATGGACGTGTGAGGTCAGCTAACCATCCTCACTAACCCTTCCAACAATAGCTCCCATTCACAGGCTCTGATACCATGGCAGCAGATTATAAGGGACCTATTTAATTAAATTGCTTATTCTACAGGGCTAGCGTGCCAACTCTTTGTCCAGTTGGGCTCCTTTCACTTGTCTCTTCATGGCTCTCTATTCCCAGCCCATGAGTACAGTCAGGTATGGCAGAGTTTCATTCAGCCATTGCATTTGCCGTCCACGGCTCAGCAGGAAGCCGGAAACTCACGGATCCATAGCTCGCTTTCTCCGCTCCTTGTGTAAGGAGGGATTCGCTGCTTAGATCGGAGGCGGTCCAGAGAAGATTCACTAGGTCGATTCCTGGGGTATCAAGGAGGAGGAGGGGGGGTGGGGTCGTATTATGAGGAAAGGTTGAGCATGTTGGACCCCCTGGGGAGTTCAGAAGAACGAGGGGAGGGGATCTTATTGAAAGGTGTAATGTTCTGAGGGCACCTGACATGGTCGATGCCAAGAGGATGTTTCCCCCTCGTGGGGCAATGTAGAATGAGGGGGCACAGATTCGAAATAAGGGGTGTCCCATTCAAGAGGGAACTGAGAAGGGATTTCTTCACCCGGAGCGTCGTTAATCTTTGGGATTCTCTTCCCCAGAAAGCAGTTGATGCAGAATCTACCAAAGACGTTAGGACTAGGCTTAACAAGGGTCACAGCATTGTGAGCTCACCGAAAAGAGAATGGGGGTAACCACAGCGTCTCGATTACAACAGGAGTTCACCTTTTTTTGTGTGGCCGTTGCCAACGTGTTGGCTGTGAAAGCTGAGCCATCACGGAGAGCCACGAAGCTCGAATAGAGCATTTGAAGTGCAAGGGACTCAGGCGGGCGTTATACGTGTGCGTGATGGGGGCGGCCAGGCGGACGGGTGAGTGGGTGCTCGAGAAAGCTGGTGTGAAGAGGAACTTGTTTGAGGCGCTGAGATCCCAAGGGAGCACGTGTGCTTAGGGGCACGCGGTGTGAACAGGAGGGGAGCGTTTGAAAAAAGAGGCAACGCAAGGCAAAACACCTGGAAAAGCGTGGGCAGGGAGGACCCGAGATGGCACGGGTGGATAATATCGGAACGTGGACCGGCCTCTCTACGGGACAGGGAGCGGAGAGCGGAGAAAGATTGGTCTAGGCACGGCCAGCCCTCAGAACGAGGGCGAGCGGAAGACAAGGACAAGGACAAGACAGCAGAGGCCGCGGGGGTCATTGAATATATTCAAGGCTGGGTTAGACAGGTGGCTGATTTACAAAGGAGTCGAGGGTTATGTGGGGAGGTGGGAGAGGGTTGCAGGCAGGAAACTGCAATTGAGGCCTCAATCAGATCTTATCGAATGGCGGAGCAGGCTCGAGGACCTACTCCTGCTCCTATTTCGTGTGGTTTTTAGTTAAGGAGAACAACCTCAGTCTCTCTGCAAGACCCTCATCCTTGGCGCCATTCTGCTAAATCCCCTCTGCGCCCTCTCGTCTAGGCCTTGACATCCCGGTGCGCAGGATAGTCCAACTGAAGCCTAACCCGTGACTGCTTACAAAAATGTAGCATAACCTCCTGGCTTATATACTCGATGCCTCTATCTATAAAGTCCCAAAACCTGACCGATAGAACACAGGAAAGGCTTAGGCGGCACAAGGCCTGGATATTGGATAGGCCCCAAAATTGAAAGGTAGCAAGGGTGGGTGGGTGGGGGGCGCAAGGATAGAACAAAAGGGGGATAAAATACAGGGGTGGGGGGGAGGTGGGCCAGAATGTGGAATAAATTCTAAAACTCTAATCGTTAAGTCCCTCCAGGAAATGCTTTCAATCTTGGACAACAATATTAAAAGCCAGAAGGAGGTGCTTAGGCAGCTGCTTGCCACGATCCTTTGAGGATTAAATTAATCCAGCCTGGCTGATGACAAAATAAGCAACCATCCCGCAGCATTCCGAGAATTTGGGGAGCGAAGGCAACTGTGCAAACTGCACGCGTCCTAGACGTTCAATACAATCCCCTCCCTCCCTCCCTCCCTCCCTCTCTCCCTCCCGCATTTCTGGCTTTAAGCTGGATAACCCACAGGCGAGAGTAACACGAACCATGAAAGGGGTTTCATTTCTATACCGTGTAGGAAACCCAGCAGCCAATGCACGCACAGCAAGATCCCACAACCAGCAAATGTGGTATCGACCAGATATGATCTGGTGGTGTTGGTTCAGGGATAAACGTTGGTCCCAGGACACTGGCTCCTCTTTGAACCAGTGGAATTCCTCAGACCCCACCTGAGAGGGCAGAAGGGGCCTCGGCTTAATGTTGTATCTAAAAGGCAGCTCATCTGATATTCAGTACAAGCCACCGACAGTGCAGCACACACTCAGTACTGACCCTCCGACAGTGCAGCACTCCCTCAGTACTGACCCTCCGACAGTGCGGCACTCCCTCAGTACTGACCCTCCGACAGTGCAGCACTCCCTCAGTACTGACCCTCCGACAGTGCAGCACACACTCAGTACTGACCCTCCGACAGTGCAGCACTCCCTCAGTACTGACCCTCCGACAGTGCGGCACTCCCTCAGTACTGACCCTCCGACAGTGCAGCACTCCCTCAGTACTGACCCTCCGACAGTGCGGCACTCCCTCAGTACTGACCCTCCGACAGTGCAGCACTCCCTCAGTACTGACCCTCCGACAGTGCAGCACACACTCAGTACTGACCCTCCGACAGTGCAGCACACACTCATTACTGACCCTCTGACAGTGCAGCACACACTCAGTACTGACCCTCTGACAGTGCAGCACTCCCTCAGTACTGACCCTCTGACAGTGCGGCACTCCCTCAGTACTGACCCTCCGACAGTGCAGCACTCCCTCAGTACTGACCCTCCGACAGTGCGGCACTCCCTCAGTACTGACCCTCCGACAGTGCGGCACTCCCTCAGTACTGACCCTCCAACAGTGCGACACTCCCTCAGTACTGACCCTCTGACAGTGCAGCACTCCCTCAGCACTGACCCTCTGACAGTGCAGCACTCCCTCAGTACTGACCCTCTGACAGTGCAGCACTCCCTCAGTACTGACCCTCTGACAGTGCGGCACTCCCTCAGTACTGACCCTCTGACAGTGCGGCACTCCCTCAGTACTGACACTCTGACAGTGCGGCACTCCCTCAGTACTGACCCTCCGACAGTGCGGCACTCCCTCAGTACTGACCCTCCGACAGTGCAGCACTCCCTCAGCACTGACCCTCCGACAGTGCAGCGCTCCCTCAGTACAGCACTGGAAGTGTCAGCCTAGGTTTTGTGTTCAAGCCTCTGGAGCGTTTGTTGGAACTCACAGCTTTCTAACTCCGGCTCGACAACTGACAACAATAATTAAAAAACTGTTTTTATTATTTGAAATCGGAAGACAAGGATTGGACGAGATCAGTGCTTATTAAGAATGTCTCATTGAAGGAAGGTTTTATTCTTAAGTTTGCGATAGGGCTGCGAGGTGCATCTGTGAGAGAGAGATAGTTAATGAGTTGTGACGGAATATTTCCTTCCTGTCCTTGACACAACCTTCTGGCTGGCCCCCTGTGGGTGCTGCGGGAGAGCACAGTTGCCCCAGAGACACGATCGCTGATCCCTGTAATCCGCTCATCTTAAAGCCATTCCCTGATTAATTCCTGCACCCGCAGGGTCAGCACTCCATCTGCTGCTGGAACCACTCAGTCGTGTGTTCTGTTAGATGACCCAGACCAATTAACGGGGACAGGGCTTAGCCAGGACTTTGCTCATCCTCTCTCCCCCCACCGCCCCCCATTCCCACCTTTAAAACCATGTCTGACTGGAAGCCCTGTGACATTGCACAGGTTCCTGTGTCATCTGAACGCCGCGGCTAGCGTGAGAGTAAACGCAGCATTAATTAATTGAATTTAAATCGCCTGAGCTCATGCCTCCATCACCAGTCCCTCCATCTGCATCTGTGGCTGTAATCGTCCTTGAGACAGGAAGGTGGGGGGCATTCAGCCGTGCCTGACCTCTGCGATGACCCCTGCCGCCTCCCACTGGAAAGGTGGTGAGAGGTGAACAGGATTAACCTCAGCTAGGATCTTCCTTCCACCGATGGTAACCCCCCCGCCGGTCAGAGTTAGCGAGGTGCACCACTCATTTCAAGCTAGCAGGCAAGAGGAGGAAAGCAATATTGACGCTAATAGAATTTTGGCCGTTAACTCTTAGTTCACTGAGGCCCTGTCTGCCCTGTCTTGTGGATATAACAGTTTCCATGGCCACTAATTGCTTTATTCTTTCATATAAACACACATACATATGAATTAGGAGCAGGAGTAGGCCACTCGGCCCCTCCGATTCTGCTCCGCCATTCAATAGGATCATGGCTGATATGATTGTAACCTCAACCCCACCTTCCTACCTAACCCCTCCCGTAACCTTTCACCCCTCCCTTGTTCATCAAGAATCTATCTAGCTCTGCCTTAAAAAATATTCAAAGACTCCTGCTCTCCCGTCACCTTTTCAAAAAGAGAGATTTCACAGACTCAGGACCCTCTGAGAGAATTTCTTTTTTTCTCCTCCCTGTCTTAAATGGGCCACCCCCTTATTTTTAAAGAGTGACACCTAGTTCTAGATTCTCCCACAAGAAGAAACATCCTCTCCACGTCCACCCTGTCAGGTCAACGCATGGGATATGGGTGTCATGGGCAAGATCAATATTTGTTGGTCATCCCTAGACTCGGCCAATAAATAAAAGATCTGTGGAAGGTGTAGAGGCCTTTGAAATTTAAGAATAAGAGGTTGCCCTTTTAAGACTGAGATGAGGAGACATTGTTCCTCTGAGGTTTGTTCGTCTATGGAATTCTCTACCCCAGAGAGCAGTGGAGGCCGGGCCATTCAATTAATTCAAGACCGAATTAGACAGATCTTTGATCGACAAGGGAGTCAGGGTTATGGAGAGGGCAGGCAGGAAAGTGGAGTTGAGACCACAACCAGATCAGCCATGACCTTATTGAATGGTGGAGCAGGCTCGAAGGGCCGAATGGCCTACTCCTGCTTCTAGGTCTTATGTCAACCATTATTATGGATCTGGAGTCACGAGTAGGCCAGACCAGGTAAGAATGGCAGATTTCCAACCCTAAAGGACATTAGTGAACCAGATGGGAGTTTATGACAATTGTTGATAGTTTCATGGTCACCATTACTGAGACCAGCTTTTATTTGCAGATTTATTAATTAATTGAATTTACCAGTGAATTGAATTTAAATTCAACCAGCTGCTGTGGTGGGATTTGAACCCATGTTCCAGAGCATTAGGCTGGGTCTCTGGTTTACTAGTCCAGTGACATTATCACTATGCCACCATCTTACCCCACTTCACAGAAGAACAAGGGAGTTCTGCCCAACATCTTGGGCCAGCAGTTAGCCCTCAACCAACCTCACTAAAAACAGATTATCGGATCATTTATCACATTGCTGTTTGTGGGAGCTTGCTGTGCACCAATTAGCTGCCGCATTTTCTACGTTACACTTCAAATATAGGACTCCGTTGGTTGTGAAGTGCTGTGGGGGGCGTCCTGAGGTCGCGAAAGGTGCTATAGAAATGCAATAACTATATTTTTTTAAGGGGGCTGGGATAAAAGGGGAAGAAGCGATGCTTCAGTTGCGCAGAGCCTTGGTCAGACCCCATCGGGAGTAACGGGGTTCAGTTCTGGGCCCCCACACCTCAGGAAGGAGATACCTCTGGCCTTGGAGAGGGGGTGGAATGCAGCGCAGATTCACAAGGCTGATACCGGGGCTAAAAGGGGTGAATTATGAGAACTGGGAAATGAGGTTAAAAGGTAAGACAGTAGAGATACAGTGGCAAACGTTTAAGGAGATATTTAATAACTCACAGGTAAGATTTATCCCAGTGAAAAAGAAAGACTCTTTGAGAAGGATGCATCATCCGTGGATGAATAAGGATGTTAGAGATGGAATCAGTTTGAAAACAACACTACAAATCTGCAAAAATTAGTGGTAGGTCAGAAGATTTGATAGATTTATTGCACCAAGCATTTCATCCTGCTTGGCTATCAGCCCTTCTCTCCTTCTCTGCACATTGGCCCATTGATGTCCACATCAGCAGCGAGTGGTTAGGATCTGGAATGCACTGTCTGAGAGTGTGGTGGAGACAGGGTCAATCAAGTGGTTAGGGTCTGGAATGCACTGTCTGAGAGTGTGGTGGAGACAGGTTCAATCGAATGTTTAGGATCTGGAACGCAATGAGAGTGTGGGGGAGACAGGGTCAATCAAGTGGTTAGGGTCTGGAATGCACTGTGTGAGAGTGTAGTGGAGACAGGGTCAATCGAGAAGCATTCAGGAGAGAATTGGATTAATAGCTGAAAACATGCGTGAAGGTCAGGATGTGGCGCTAGGTCAATTGTTCCTTCAGAAAGCCAGCACAGGACCGAGGGGCCAAATGGCCCCCATTCTGTGCTGTAGCCATTCTCTGGTTCTATGGTTGCACAGACTGGGCTTGTATTCCCGCCAGTTTAGAAGATTAAGATGGAAAAAAGATAGACTTCCACTGCTGTAGCATCTTACATGACCCCAGGACATCATGAAGTGTTTCACAGCCACTGAAGTAGCCTCGAAGTGCAATCACCGATTTAATGTATGAAATGTAGCAGCCAATTAATTTCTGCACAGCAAGCTCCCACACTTCCCTATTCAACCATGGATGATGCACCCCTCTCCAGCAATCTTTCTTTCTCACTGGGATAAACCTTTCCTGGGAGTTAGGAAGTATCTCCTTAAAAGTTTGCCGCTGTATATCTACCGTCCTATCTTTTAACCACATTCCCCAGTTCACTTCAAAACTAGTCCTCATAATTGAACCTTTTTGGCCCCGGTATCGTTCTGGTGAATCTGCGCTGCATTCCGCACCCCACCCCCCTCCCTCCAAGGCTGGTATGTCTTTCCTGAGGTGTTACTGACTCAGTATCACAGACTCACAGAGTCTATACATTGTGGGGCCCAGAGGTGAACCCAGTTACTCCAGACAGGGCCTGACCAAGGCTCCATACAGCTGAAGCATCACCTCCTCCCCTTTCACACCAGCTCCCCCTTGAAAAAAAATCCATGACAACGATTTGGTTATCACTTTCGGTGATGTTGACTGAGGGATAAATATCGGCCAGGCACCGGGGATAAACCCCTTGGCTTTTTGTTGTTAACAGTGCCATCGGATCACTTACATCCACCTGAGTGCGCAGACGGGTTCTCGGTCTGTTGTAACTGCCCGGTTCCTCCTACGCTCATGCCCTCTGGTTCTACTCTTGCTATCCCAGTTAAATTACCCACTCCGAGCTATCTGCTCCCATTCTTCTCAGTATTCCAAAAGCCCCTATCGCGTCAGAGAACAGGAGGAGGCCACACAAGTAGCCCATCGTGCCTGTGCCAACCCTTGGCCAGAGATATCCAATTAGTCCCCCTCTCCCCTTGCTCCTTCCCCATAGTCCTTTTGAAAGTTACCATTCAGTCACTGATCTGCCTTCCAATCTTTTCTCCAACAAACTGGCAATCCTATGACACACACACACACACACACATTCACACTCACACACACAAACACACCTGCCCTGATTCCTGGCTCACCAAATGTTGGCAAACATGAGGCTGTGTTTACAGCCCGAGATCCAACGGAGGACAATATGACAGGTCAAACTGCAAGGGCAAACCTTCCCCCTCAGTTGTAAGTCACCGTAACCCCTGAGTTGAGATTATTCGAAAGGTTTGCATTTCGATGGCTCGTCTCCCTCCCAAGTCATATTACAGCCAATGAAATGCTTTTCTTGGGGGTTGGTGCAGTCACTGTTGTAACGTCCGAAACGTGCCACAATCAGCACCGAGGTGACAGCCCGGACCACCTGTCTTTTTAATGTTGGTTGAGGGATATAGTTTCACCCCGGAGACAGAAGAGAAGTGACCTGCTCTTCCTTGAATAGTGACCATCGAGTCTTTTACGTCCACCTTAGGGAGAAAATGCGGCTCTCGGTTTAACATGAAATCTGAAAACTGGCACATCCGACAGTGTGGCACTCCCTCAGTACTGACCCACCGACAGTGCAGCATTCCCTCAGTACTGACCCTCCGACAGTGCGGCACTCCCTCAGTACTGACCCTCCGACAGTGCGGCACTCCCTCAGTACTGACCCTCCGACAGTGCAGCACTCCCTCAGTACTGACCCTCCGACAGTGTGGTGCTCCCTCAGTACTGACCCTCCGACAGTGCAGCACTCCCTCAGTACTGACCCTCCGACTGTGCAGCGCTCCCTCAGTACTGACCCTCTGACAGTGCGGCACTCCCTCAGTACTAACCCTCGACAGTGCGGCGCTCCCTCATTACTGACTCTCTGACAGTGCAGCACCCCCTCAGAACTGACCCTCCGAAAGTGCAGCGCTCCCTCAGTATTGACCCTTTGACAGTGCGGCACTCCCTCAGTACTGACCCTCCGACGGTGCGGCACTCCCTCAGTACTGACCCTCCGACAGTGCGGCACTCCCTCAGTACTGACCCTCTGACAGAGCGGCACTCCCTCAGTACTGACCCTTTGACAGTGCGGCACTCCCTCAGTACTGACCCTCTGACAGTGCAGCACTCCCTCAGTGCTGACCTTCTGACAGTGCTGCACTCCCTCAGTATTGACCCTTTGACAGTGCAGCACTCCCTCAGTACTGACCCTCCGACAGTGCAGCACTCCCTCAGTACTGACCCTTTGACAGTGCGGCACTCCCTCAGTACTGACCCTCCGACAGTGCGGCACTCCCTCAGTAGTGACCCTCCGACAGTGCGGCACTCCCTCAGTACTGACCCTCTGACAGTGCGGCACTCCCTCAGTACTGACCCTCTGACAGTGCGGCACTCCCTCAGTACTGACCCTTTGACAGTGCGGCACTCCCTCAGTACTGACCCTTTGACAGTGCGGCACTCCCTCAGTACTGACCCTTTGACAGTGCGGCACTCCCTCAGTACTGACCCTCCGACAGTGCGGCACTCCCTCAGTACTGACCCTCTGACAGTGCGGCACTCCCTCAGTACTGACCCTTTGACAGTGCGGCACTCCCTCAGTACTGACCCTTTGACAGTGCGGCACTCCCTCAGTACTGACCCTGTGACATTGCTGCACTCCCTCAGTACTGACCCTTTGACAGTGCGGCACTCTCTCAGTACTGACCCTCTGACAGTGCGGCACTCCCTCAGTACTGACCCTGCGACCGTGCTGCAATCTCTCAAGAATGCACTGGGAATGTCAGTTTGGACTTTGTGCTCAAATATCTGGTGTCGGATTTGGAATTTCATCCTTCCAATGGATGGTGAGAGTGTTACCCACTGGGCTAAGGCCGACATCAGTTTGAGGGCTAGTTTGAGGCCCAAGAGATCTTGATTCAAGTCTATGCTGGCTCAAGGAACCTTCCATGCATCTGCGCTGGTAAAGCCGGCATTCTGAGAACAGTGGGACTGAGTTCTACCCGTGGTGTCACCTGGTGATCCAGCAATGAGTATGAGCTCAGTACTCATGGGTCGGCAACAAGCCAATCTCTCCGTTTAATCTATTCCTCTCTCCATTAGCAAACCCCTCAATGGCCTCTCCCTAATTCTGTAACCTCCTCCGGCCCCCCCACCCCCGAACGTCCGAGATCTCTACGCTCCTCCATTTCCGGCCTCTTGCACATCCCCAGTCTCCGTCGCTCCACCATCGGCGGCCGGGCCTTCAGCTGCCTAGGGGGGCCCTAAGGCTCTGGAATTCCCCCAAACCTCTCCGCCTCTCCCTCTCTCTCCTTCTGTAAGATGCTCGCAAAAAACCCACCACTTTGACTGAGCTTTGGGTCACCTGTCCGCACATCTCCGTTCTTGACCTCAGTGTCAAATTCTGTTTGATAATTGGTCCCTGTGGGGGCAAATTGGGGACATTTGACCGTGTTAAATAAATGCAAGTTATTGCCTGAAAGTTGTAGAAGAGATATGTCATCGCCACTGTGGTGAATGTGCGTGCCTAAGGCTTGAATCTGCAATAAGCAATCAGACAGACTATTCCCAAAACCCTGCATCACCAATGTTTCCATGTAGAATCTGCTTGTCCTGTTGAACGATCCTGTCAATCCTCAAACCCAGCCCGTCCACCGTAATTGCTGATATTATTGTATTCACTCCCCGAGCTGACTGTCCTAGCTATTGGACCTCTGCGATTGCTTTGGGTGAAACATTTAATGAAAAACACGTTTGTTTCCCCCAACACTTCGGGGTTTACCGGAGCAGATGGTAATAACCGAAAACAGATTGCCTGCCTCTCTTTCTAACTTGGAGTGTTGCTGCCATCTGATGTTGATGCTTCCCAACTACATCAGGACGGAGTTGAGTGGGCCTTCTCTCCATCGCCGCTCCCCCCACCCCCCCACCCCCGGCCTCCTCCTCTTCCCCAGAAGGCGCGGACTCTGTGCTGAGGTTGCAGTCCTCGTAACTCCGGGAACCCGCTCGCCCACTTTTTCCATACGGTAGTGATGGCGGCGTGTGGGGTGTGTGGAGGGGAGGGGGGGCGGGGTAATGGGTTCAAGGGCAATTGTCAATCCGGGGTTGGGCAGAACTTACGGAATTACATCTCGTCTACTCAACAGAACGTTGGAGAACGGGAACACAGGAACAAGAGGAGGCCATTCAGCCCCTCCAGCCTCTTCCGTCATTCAGATGAGATTACGGTTGATCTGCGACTTGATTCCACTGATCCACCTTTGCCCTGTCCGCCTTCAGATGGAGAGACGGTGGCACGGCGGTAATGAAACTACCATCGGTTGTCTTAAAAACCCATCTGGTTCACTAATGCCCTTTCGGGAAGGAAATCTGCCGTCCTTACCTGGCCAGGCCTACATGTGACTCCAGGCCCACAGCGACGGGGTTGAGTCTTTAACTGCCCTCGCGGGCAGTCAGGGAGAGACAACAAATGCTGGCCTTGCCACCAACACCCGCATCCCATTGAAGTAATAAAAGAAAATACCTGTGATGAATAAAAATCTATCCATCTCTGATTTTAAATTAACAAATCAATCCATTTGCGGAAGAGAGTTTAAACTTCTACCGCCCTTTGTGTGTGGAAGTGTTTCCTCATTTCCCCCCTGATAGGTCTGGCTGATATTTTTAGACTTTGGGCCCTGGTCCTAGACCCCCCACCGACCAGCGGAAAGAGTTTCTCTCTATCAACCCTACAAATTACAGGTATCGGACCCCCTCATCCAGCATCCCAAAATTCGGAAGGACTCGAAAATCAACTGCATTGGAAGCTGGTGCCCTGGGCAGCAATTGGAATACAACCCTTTCATTTTTAATTTTTCACGCTTTATCTTATGCATTATAAGCACATGCTAGGCCCAGGACCCAAAATCCATAAAATCCCCAAATCGTCCAGTCCCGAGCTTCCCGGATACATATGTACAGACACCCCCTTAATACCTTGAAAACTCGAAATCATTCCTTGACCTTCTAACGTCCAGGGAATACAACCTGGGTTTGTCGGAGTGATGGTTGGGCCCCTGTAAATGCCTGAGTGTTTGAAAGGGGGGGGTGATCTGTCATATTTCCAGGGGCTGTTGGTGGGAGTGGGTGCAGTTGGAACACGATGTGAGCACCATTGGCTAGGACAGTATTTATTGCCCAGCCCTAATTGCCCTTGAGAAGGTGGTGGCGAACTGAACTGGGGTAAATGAGGTGCATCACTACCTTAAATACAATAGTGTGTCTTGCTAGGCCAATTCAAAGGGGTAGTTAACAGTCAACAACATTGCTGTGGACTGATGGGACAAGTCAGCGAGCTTTTCCAGGTAAGTTATTTTAATATTTGCAATATTTCTTTGTTGGTATAAACTCCCCACAACCAATAATTCATCTCACTCTCCCCTCTCTGTTCACCTCCCTCTCTCCCTCACTCAATAACTCACCCCCTCACTTCTCCCTCCCTCCCTCCATTTCCTCCTCCCCTTCCCCCTCCATTCCCCATCTATCTCCCTCCTGCACACAGCCTTCTCCATTTCCTGCTCCCCATTCCTCCCTCCATGCCCTGTCCTCTTCCTCTCCTCCCTACCCCACTATCCCATCACTTCCCCCCTTCCCTGGCTATCCGTGTGCCATTTTTCCTCCCTCCCTCCTCCCCATTCATCTGTCCCTGCTCTCCCATTCCCCCTCCCACCTCCCACACTTCCCCCTTCTCTCCATTCCTCCACCCATCCTACCTCCTTCATTTCCACTCTCCCCTACACTTCATTAACCCCATCCCTCTCCTGCACCCCAGTTACCTCAGCTCACCACCATCTTCTCAAGGACAATGAGGGACGGGCAATAAATGCTGACCTAGCCAGCAATTGCCACATCCCATGGAAAAAGAAACTAACCCTAACCCGTATGCACCATTTCTCCCACCCCCCTATTCCCCCACCCCTATACACCATTTCTCTGTCCCCCATTCATGCCCTGCACCCCATTGCTCCACTGCACCCCATTTCTCCCTCCTTCTTGTTTGCCCCATTCCTCCCCTACACCCCATTCTTTTCTTTAATCTTTCATGGATGTGAACGTCGCTGGCAAAGGCTGCATTTGTTGTCCATCCCTAATTGCCCTTGAGCTGCACATTTCAGAGGGGCAGTTAAGAGTCAACCACGTTGCTGTGAGACTGGAGTTACATGTAGGCCAGACTGAGAAAGGACGGCAGATTTCCTTCCCTAAAGGACACTAGTGAACCAGATGGGTTTTTACAACAATCGATGATAGTTTCACGGTCACCATTACTGAGACTAGCTTTATTCTAGTCCAGATTTATTAACTGAATTTAAATTTTTTTGGATTTGAACCCATGTCCCCAGAGCATTAGCCTGGGCTTCTGGATTATTAACCCAGTGACATTACTACACCCGTCACCACCTCCCTCCATCTCTCCCCTACGCCCTATTTACCGCATTCCTCCCCCTACACCCCATTTATCCCACCCCCTCTACACCCCATTCCTCCCCTATACCCCATCTACCCCATTCCCCCTACAATCCATTTATCCTTTAGAGGAGGAATGGGGTAAATGGGGTGTAGGGGGAGGGAGGTGCTCCTTTGCTTTTCTAACTTTTTAATCCTGTAGGGATTATTTCTTGTGCTACTACGGGGGAAGAAGCTCGCTGTTTGGTGAGCATCTGGTGAGTGGTTAATGTCTATTCTATTATTAAGGTTTAATTAGTATACAAAGCGATGGTAAGGTTAATAAAATATGTAAAAAAGAAAATAATGAATTGAATAAAATAATTAAGTAGTTAATTAAAACACATTCAGGATGGCAGGACAGGTGATGTGTCAAGGATGTGGGATCCCCTGGATTCCAGTGTGATCCAGGGCAAACACATCTGCAGTAAGTGTTTGCGGCTCGAGGAGTTTCGGCTCAGAGTCATTGAGCGGGAGGCCGAGCTGCAGACACTGCGATGCATCAGGGAGGGGGGCAAGTTACTTGGACACTTTGTACCAGGAGGCAATCACATCATTTAGGACAGAGTCTTCTGATTTGGTCAGGGACAGGAGGGTATGACTGTGAGTGAGGCAGGTAAGAGGGCGGGAGTGTAGGTGTCTCAGCCTTTGCCATTGTCCGATAGATTTGAGGTACTGTCAACTTGTTTGGGTGAGGGCGGGGGCTGTAGGGTGGATGAGCTGACTGGTCATGGTACATGGTACAGGAAGCTATTCAAGTGGGTGGAGCGAACAGGAATGTAGTGACAGCAGAGGACAGTATAGTGAAGGGGATTGACACTGTTCTCTGCAGCAAAGATCAAAAGTCTAGGTGGCTGTGTTGCCTGCCCGGTGCCAGGGTTCGGGACATCTGCTCAGGGCTGGAGAGGAACTTGCAGTGGGAAGGGGAGGATCCAATTGTCGTGGTCCATGTAGGTACCAATGACATAGGCAGGACAAGAAAAGGGGTTCTGCATAGACAGTATGAGGAGTTAAGCACCAATTTAAGAAGGAGAACCTCAAAGGTAATAAACTCTGGATTATTACCTGAGTCACGCAAATTGGCATAAGGCAAATAAGATTAAAGAAATGAATGCGTAGCTCAAAGACTGGGTGTGGTAGAAGTGGCCTCTGGTTTATGGGGCACTGGCAGCAGTACTAGGGAAAGTGGGGGCTGGACCATTGGGACAGTCTACCCTTGAACCTTGCTGGGACCAGTGTTCTAGCGAGTCACATAACCAGGGAAGTAGAAGGGATTTTAAACTAAATAGTGGGGGCAAGGGAGCAAATTTGGGAAGATGTGGTGTACAAGGAGTAGAGACAAGGCAAGAGAGAAAGGTACTAATATGGGAAATGATAAACAGATGCGACTGGAAGGGATAGAGAGTATAAATCTAAGAGTAAATCAGCAGATAAGGCTTGAGGTTACAAAAATAATAAAACGACAAAACTAAAGGCTCTGTATCTGAATGTGCATTCAAAGCAAAACAGATGAACTGATCGCTCAAATAGAAAAATATAAGTATGATTGATAGCCATTACAGAGACATGGCTGCAGGATGACATAGATTGGGACCTGAATGTTGAAGGGTGAATGACATTTAGAAAGGACGGGAAGTTAGGAATAGGTGGAGGGGGTGTCTTTGTTAATTAATGATGCCAATAGCACAACAGAGAGGGGTGATCTAAATTCAGGAAACCAAGATGTAGAAGTGGTTTGGGTAAAGATGAGAAATGATAAAGGCTAAAAAGTTACTTGTTGATGTGATGTTCAGGCCTCTTAACAGTATCCACGTGATAGGATGGAGATTAAAGGAAGAAATAATGGGAGCTTGTCAGAAAGATACAGAGATAATCATCAGGGATTTTAATCTACATATGGACTGGAAAAATCAGAATGGCAAAGGTAGCCTAGCTGAGGAGTTCATAGAGTATTTCTGGAATAGTTTCTTTGAACTGCACGTTCTGGAGCCAACCAGAGAGCAGGCTATACTAGACCTGGTATTATGCAACGTGAAGGTGCCTCTAAGTAGCAGCAATCATAATATGATTGAATTTCATTCAGTTTGAGGGAGAGAAGAGTGGGTCCAAGACTAGTGTCTTAAACTTAAATAAGGGCAATTATGATGGCATGAAAGCAGAGCTAGCTAAAGTGAATTGGCAAATTAGGTTAAGGGATAGATCAATCGAGATGCAGTGGCAGACATTTAAAGAGATATTTCAGAATACACAGAATATATACATTCCAATGAGAAAGAAAAATTTCAAGGGCAAGACCCACTATCTGTGGTTAACTAAAAAAGTTAAAGAAAGTGTCAAACTTAAAGAAAAAGCGTATAATTGTGCAAAGATGGGTGGCAGGTCAGAAGATTGGACAGAATATAAAAAACAGCAAAGAATGACTAAAAGATTAATGAAACATTAGAGTACAAGAGAAAGCTGGCTAGAAATATAAAAACAGATAGTATGAGTTTCTATAGATATTTTAAAAAGAGTTAACAAAGTGAGCATTGGCCCTATAGAAAGTGAGTCTGGGGAATTAATAATGAGAACTAAGGAGATGGCAGATGAATTGTGCAGGTATTTTGCATCAGTCTTCACTGTAGAGGATACAAGTATCATCTCAGAAATAACTGTAAATCAGCAAGTGGAAGGGGGTCATGGACTCAAGAAGTTTACAATCACCAGGGAAGTGGTATGGAGCAAATTGTTGGAGCTGCGGGCTGACCAATCCCCAGATCCTGATGGATTTCATCCTCAGCTCTTAAAAGAAATGGCTAGTGAGATATTTGATGCGTTGGTTTTAATTTTACAAAATTCCCTAGATTTGGGGAAGGTTCCATTAGATGGGAAAATAGCATTTAGCCCATTCCCCCTCCCCTACGCCACATTTACCCCATTCCCCCTCCCCTACATCACATTTACCCCATTCCCCCTCCCCTACACCACATTTACCCCATTCCCCCTCCCCTACATCACATTCACCCCATTCCCCCTCTCCTACACCACATTTAGCCCATTCCCCCTCACCTACACCACATTTACCCCATTCCCCCTCCCCTACATCACATTTACCCCATTCCCCCTCTTCTACACCACATTTACCCCATTCCCCCTCTCCTACACCACATTTACCCCATTCCCCCTCCCGTACACATTTACCCCATTCCCCCACCCCTACACATTTACCCCAGTCCCCCTCCCCTACACCCCATTTAGCCCATTCCCCCTCCCGTACACCCCATTTAGCCCATTCCCCTCCCCTATACCCCATTCCTCTTCCCCTACACATTTACCCCATTCCCTCTCCCCTAAACCCCATTTACCCCATTCCCCCTCCCCTTACCCACATTTACCCCTTTCCTCCTCCCCTACACCCCATTTAGCCCAGTCCCCCTCCCCTACCGCCCATTCCCCCACCTTTACACCCCATTCCCCCTGCCCTACACCCAATTCCCCCTCCCCTACACCCCATTTAGCCCAGTCCCCCTCCCCTGCACACCATTTACCCCATTCCCCCTCCCCTACACCCCATTCCCCCTCCCCCTACACCCGATTTACCCCATTCCCCCTCCCCCTACACCCCATTCCTCCTCTCCTACACCCCTTTCCCCCTACACTCGATTTACCCCATTCCCCCTCCCCCTACACCCCATTCCTCCTCTCCTACACCCCATTCCCCTCCCCTACACCCGATTTACCCCATTGCCCCTCCCCTACACCCCATTCCCCCTCCCCTACACCCGATTCACCCCATTCCCCTTCACCCTACACCCCATTCCTCCTCTCCTACACCCCTTTCCCCTACACCCGATTTAGCCCATTCCCCCTCCCCCTACACCCCATTTACCCCTTTCCCCCACCCCTACACCCTATTCCCCCTCCCCTATACCCCATTCCCCCTCCCCTACACCCCATTCCCCCTCCCCTACACCTGATTTACCCCATTCCCCCTCTCCTACACCCCATTCCCCCTCCCCCTACACCCGATTCACCCCATTCCCCCTACACCCCATTCCTCCTCTCCTACACCCCTTTCCCCTACACCCGATTTACCCCATTCCCCCTCCCCCTACACCCCATTTACCCCTTTCCCCCTCCCCTACACCCTATTCCCCCTCCCCATACCCCATTCCCCCTCCCCTACATCACATTTACCCCATTCCCCCTCCCCTACACCCCATTTACCCCATTCTCCCTCCCCTACACCCCATTCCCCCTCCCCCATACCCCATTCCGCCTCCCCCATACCCCATTCCCCCTCCCCTACACCCCATTTACCCCATTCTCCCTCCCCTACACCCCATTCCCCCTCCCCCATACCCCATTCCGCCTCCCCCATACCCCATTCCGCCTCCCCTACACCCCATTTAGCCCAGTCCCCCTCCCCCTGCGCTCCAATGACCCCATTCGCCCTCGCGGCGGGAGCGCGCTGGCTGCAGGCCCGGGTACGGCGCCGGCGGACGGTAGCGCGCGCGGGCGCCACACCGCTCACACACACACGCACGCACGCGGCGCCGACGGGGGGGGCGCGCACGCAGGGTCGGCGGGAAAAGCTGAGCGGGAGAGAGTCCGTCTTCACCGCCGAGCGGATAAAAACCGTTTACCCTCAACGATGAGCTTTTTTAAAAAAAAAATCAGGTTTTGATTAAAAAAAAATCATAGGTGGGAATTTTCGGAGCGATTTTTAACTTGAGTTTTTTTTTAACCAGCAAACTGCGCCTTTTTAATAATATTTGTATTTTTTTTTTCAGGTGTGTTTTTTTCTCTTCCCAGGTTGAATATGAACCTTTTACAGGAGGATGGGAGGGAAATCATCCAAAAAGAGAGCCCAACAACTCTGGCAGAGGCCATTCGGCCCATCGTGCCTGTACTAGCCCCTTTGAAATAGTTATCCAGCTAGTCATACTCCTCTCCCCTCCCCCTCCCTTTCCCCCTCAGTCCTGCACATTTTCCCTTTGGAAAGTTCCTATTGAATCTGCTTCCGCCGCCCTTTCAGGCAGCGCCTTCCAGATCACAACAACTCGCTGTGTAAAAAACACATTCTCCTCATCGTTCCCCCCACCCCCCCTGCCCCCCTTGGTCCTTTTCCCGATTCTCTTCAATCCGTGTCCCCCTCTGGTTACCGACCCTCCTGCCGCCGGAAACAGCTTCTCCTCGTTTCTCCCCTCACGAATGCCTCATTCCCCCCGCCCCTCCCCCCCTACGAGGGCAGCTTCCACACTTAACTGAAGTAACCCGTCCCTGGGACTGTTTCAATATTTATCCCATGACCGGCGGCGCTTTTATATGTATATATTTGTGTATATATATATATATCAAAAACCCAGGCTTATCTGGCCGTTTTCACGTTGCTGGCTCTGGGATCTTGCTGTGCGCAAATTGGCTGCCACGTATCCCACATTACGACAGTGATTACGCGTCAAATACTGTTTAATTGACTGTGAAGTGCTCTGGGACCGCCTGAGCTGGCAAAAGGTACTATAGAATTGCAAGCCCTCTTTTTTAGATCTGCCCTGCGCCCTCTCCAACTTCCACCCCACCTACCCAATCCCCCACTTACCCAATCCCCCACTTACCCAATCCCCTACTTACCCAATCCCCCACCTACCCAATCCCCCACCTACCCAATCCCCCACCTACCCAATCCCCCACCTACCCTATCTCCCACCTACCCTATCTCCCACCTACCCTATCTCCCACCTACCCTATCTCCCACCTACCCTATCTCCCACCTACCCAATCCCCCACCTACCCAATCCCCTACTTACCAATCCCCCACCTACCCATTTCCCCCACCTACCCATTTCCCCCACCTACCCAATTCCCCACCTACCCAATCCCCTACCTACCCAATCCCCCACCTACCCAATCCCCTACTTACCCAATCTCCCACCTACCCAATCCCCTACTTACCCAATCCCCTACCTACTCAATCCCCTACCTACCCAATCCCCCACCTACCCAATCCCCCACCTACCCAATCCCCTACTTACCCAATCCCCCACTCTCCACCCTGCCTCCACTATCCTGTTGGATAATCCATGTGTGTGTAATGTTGAGTGAAGACGGGATTGAGCAGGGTTTCAATGGCTCCATAGTTGAACGGGTCACTGACGCTCACAATGTAGGACGTGCTTTCCGGAAGGAAAGACTAAGAGAAGTGTCACGTAACAGCATATTGCACAGTATAAGTGATCGATGTATTTGTGTTTTTTTCCCAGCCTGCCCAGTGCCAACACTATGTACAGTACATCAATGAAACGCAAGAAGAAATCTGAAAACCCGAAGGTGGAGGAATGTGGGATTTGGTTGGACACGAGGGAGCTAAAGAGGAGGAAAACGGAGGTTGGTATTTTTTGGGATCAGTGTCACCTTGTTAAAAAATTCCGTCATGCAGGTCTTGTTTTTCTCCCCTCCTCACTCTTGCCGGAATAATTCCAAACAGCCTCATATTTTGTTTGAGTGACCATTCTCTGTGATAATAGCCAGCAGCAATCCTCTAGAGGACAGTAATCCCAGTCACTCAACACCTCTCCATCCTTGCTGATGTACATGGCTCCCAGTCTAGCAAGACTTTGAATTTTAAAATCCTGGAACTCCCTCCCTAACAGCACTGTGGGTGTACCTACACCGCATGGACTGCAGAGATTCAGCTCACCACCACTTTCTCAAGGGCAACTAGGGATGGGCAGTAAAAGCTGGGCCAGCCAGCGACGCCCACATCACATAAATGAATTTTTGAAAAACCGCATGTGACCTTGTTCCATTCAAGGGGACAATTTATTATTATTTTCTGTACATTATGAACTTGTATATAAAGAAGGATTTCATTACAGTAGGCAGGAAATATTCCTGCCTGATCCACCAAGAGTCAAAACCTCTTCACCAAATCATAGCAAACCACAATGTAGAAGGAGGCCATTTGGCCCATCATGCTTGGACTGGCTCTTTGAAGGATCAGTCATGTTTAGTACCACATCTCTGGCTTTTTGTCCGAATCCCGGGAAGATCTTCATCCACAAGTACTTGTCCAACACCCTTTTTAAAATTATTTATGGAATCAGCTTCCACCATCTTTTCAGGTGGAACCTGCAGATCCTTACAACTCTCTGTATGAAACAATTTCTCCTCATCTCATCTCTCTAAATCTTTTGCCAATGATTTTGAATTTAGATTATCGTCAAAGAGAGTAATTTCTCCCTATCCACTCTCAGAACCTCTCCATCATCTTGGAAACCTCTTTTAGGTCACCTCCTAACCTTTGCTCCAAGGAGAACAGTTCAAACTTTTCCAACCTCTCCTCATAACTGAAGCCTCATTCCTGACAGAACTTCTTTGTACCCTTACTAAGGCCATTACACCTTTCCTGAAGAGTGGTGTTGAGAATTGTCCACAATACTCTGGCTGAGGACTAACCAGTGATGTAGAATATTCAAATATATTCAGATTCTTATTGTATTTAGCGTTCAGTTCATGCTGGTGACAAGTTATTCCTAACTTTGCTTTCTTCAAATTTGTTTTCAGCCCCATTCCATTTCAAAGCTGCTGAACCCTCTGTCCAGAAGGAATTACAATATTGAAGTTGCTCTAAATTTCACACAGACGAGGGCTGCTCAGCGGTGCGTCAAACAGACAACCGTCTCTTCCTTCTTCCTCCCAAAGTCCGAAGGTACAGTAACCTTCCTTTGCTTCACGTCATGTACACACCCGCTGAATAGTGTCAAATTTAGCATAACCTCCCTGCTCTTGTACTCTATGCCCCTATTAATAAAGTCCGGATACTATATGCTGCCCTGCCACCTTCAATGATCTATGCACACGCACACCCAAGCCTTTCTGCTCCTGACCCCCTTCAAAATTCCACCCCTTATTTTATATTGTCTGTCCATGTTCTTCCCACCAAAATGCATCACCTCACACTTCTGCGCATTGAACTTCATCTGCCACCTATCTGCCCCCTCCACCAACTTGTCTCTGTCCTCTTGAAGTTCCAGACCGTCCTCCTCGCAGTTCACAACACTCCCAAGCTTCGTATCACCCGCAAACTTTGAAATTGTCCCCTGCACACCAAGACCTAGATCATTAATATATAGCAGGAAAAGCAAGGGTCCCAATACCGATCCCTGGAGAACTCCACTACAAACCTTCCTCCAGCCTGAAAAATATCCATTGACCATTACTCTCTGCTTCCAATTTTTCAGCCAAATTTGTATCCATGTTGCCACTGTCCCTTTTATTCCATGAGCAATAACTTTTCTCACAAGTTGGTTGTATGCCACTGTGTGAAATGCTTTTTCAAAGTCCATGGACACCACATCAACAGCATTACCCCCATCGACCTTTTCTGTTACCTCTTCAAAAAACTCCAGCAAGTTAGTTAAACACGATTTCCCCTTTAGAAATCCATGCTGGCTCTTCCTTATCATATTGTTTCATGTGACTACTATCCCGAATAATTGTTTCTAGAATCTTGCCCACCACTGAAGTTAAACTGACTGGTCTGTAATTGCTGGGCTTATCCTTGCAACCTTTTTTGAACAAGGGCGTAATGTTTGCAATTCTCCAGTCTTATGGCACCACTCCTGAGTCTAGGGAAGACTGAAAGATTATGGCCAGTGCCCCTGCGATTCCTACTGTCACTTCCTTCAATACCCTTGGATGCATCTCATCCGGTCCCGGTGCCTTGTCAACTTGAAGTACTGACAGTCTATTCAACACTTCCTCCTTATTAATTTTGAACCCTTCTAGTGAGAATTTCCTCGTCTGTCACCATGGCCTGGGTAACATCTACCTCTACTGATGCAAAGTATTTATTCAACTCCTCTGCCATTTCCTGGTTCCCATTATTATTTCCCCAGCTTCATTCTCTAAGGGGTCCATATTGACTTTGGCCTCTTTCTTCCTTTTTATATATTTAAAGAAGCTCTTACTGTCCGTTTATATATTACTTGTTAGCTTACCCTCAAATTTATTTCTCTCTCTTCATTATTATTTTGGTCATCTTCTGTCTAAAACTTTCCCAATTCTGTGGCTTACCAATCTTACTAATCTTTGACACATTGTATGTTTTTCCTTTCACTTTGATACTATCTTTAACTTCCTTGGTTAACCATGGTTGGTTTATCCCCTTCTTACAGTCCTTCTTCGTCACTGGGATATATCTTTGTTGTGAGTCATGAACTATTTTCTTAAACGTCTGCCATTGTTCATCAACCACCTTTTCTGCTAAACTCCTTTCCCAGTCCACTCCAGCCAACTCTGCCCTCGTTCCTTTGTAATTACCCTTATTTAAATTTAGCACCGTTGTTTCTGATCTAAGTTTCTCACTCTCAAACTGAATGCTAAATTCCACCATGTTATGGTCACTGTTGCCTAGGGGATTTTTACTCTGAGATCATTTATTAAGCCTGCCTCATTACACATTACCAGATCCAAAATAGCCTGATCCCTGGTTGGATCCACAACATATTGTTCTAGGAAACTGTCCCAAATACACTCTATGAATTCTTGCTCGTGGCTACCTCTGCCAAATTGATTTTCCCAATCTACATGAAGATTAAAGTCACCCATGATTAATATACTGCCTTTTTTACATGCCTTCATTATCTCCTGATTTATTCTCTCTACAACATAGCTACTGTCAGGGGGCCTATATACTACTACCACCAGTGTCTTTTTCCCCTTGTTATTTCTTACCTCCACCCACATGAATTCCACATCTTCCAATCCAAGATCATTTCTTGCTATCATACTTATTCCATCCCGCACTAACAAAGGTATCCGACCACCCTTTCCTTCTTGCCTGTCCTTTTGAAAGGTCATATACCCTTGAATATTTAGTTCCCAGCTTTGATCTTGTAACCATGTCTTTGTAATGGCTATAAGATCATACACATCAAGTTCTATTTGTGCCGTTAATAATTTATTTTGTTCCAAATACCACGTGCATTTAGGTAAAGAGCCATTAATTTTGCCTTTTTAGCATTTTTCACCCATTTGACCCTATTTGCTGCTGTTTTTTTTTATGTTTGTACACTCTGTCCCTTCCTATCACACTCTGGGTATAATTACCTAAATAGCTTCCCCGAAATGCTGCCATGTCCTTTTGCTTTGTAAGCCTACGTATCCCTTCTCCAGAACCCTCTCTCCCCCCCCATTATTTAGTTTAAAGCCCTCTCTAGAGCCCTAGTTATTCTGGTACCAGTGCTCCATGAACTGAAACCCATTCCTCCCACACCAATCTTTGAGCCACGCATTTAACTCCTTGTCTTTATTTACCCTTTGCCAGTTTGCCCGTGGCTCAGGTAGCAATCCCGAGAGTATTACCTTGGAGGTTCTGCTTTTTAATTTAGCTCCTAACTGGTCAAAATTCTCTCAGCAGAACCTCCTTTCTAGTCCTATCAATGTCGTCGGTACCAATGTGGCCGACGACAACTGGATCCCTCCCCTCCCACTCCAAGTTCGTCTCCAACCCTGAGGAGATGTCCTTAACCCTGGCACTGGGCAGGCAACACAGCCTTCAGGACTCACGTTCACGGCTGCAGAGAACCGTATCTACCCCCCTAATTAAACTGTCCCCTACCACTACTTGAATTCCCCGAACTTGAATGGCTTCCCGAACCACGGTGCCGTGATCAGTTTGCTCATCCTCCCTGCAGTCCCTGCTCTCGCCCACACAGCTTGCAAGAACCTCATAACTGTTGGACTGTTGCAGGGGCTGAGGCTCATTGACTGCTACCCACTTGGGTCCCCATACCTGCCTCACCTGCAGTCACACCCTCCTGTCCCTGATCACAGACCAAATTTGAATTACCTAATCTGTGGGGTGTGACCGCATCCTGGAGCTAAGTCCCCAGGTAACTTCCCCCCTGCCTGATGTAGCGCAATGTCTGCAGCTCACACTACAGCTCCTTAACCCGGATTTGAAGTTCCTTGAGCTGCAAACACTTAATACAGATGTGTTCGCTCTGGATCACCTTGTTGTCCAGCAGCTCCCACATGCTGCAGCAGCAACACATCACCTGTCCTGCCAACACAATCATATTTTATTAATTTATTTAATTCATTACTCTAGTATCCCAGCTCTTTGCACATTATTCTAATTAATTTTTTACACCAGTAGCAATCTTACACTTAAACTATTTTTAAGAAAGAGAAAATAAAGACTAGAGACCTAAAGACAAACTATAGAACTTAATTTTACTTTAAAGACTAGAAATACTTACCAATCCAACTCACCAATCAACTGCTCTGCCCGCTCTTTTGAAATGAAGTCTGTACGCGCACCCCACTCTGTTTGAAATTAAATCTGCACGCTCACATTGCTCTCTGATTGAATTGAAGTCTCTCCGCTCTCTGTTTGAAATTAAGTCTTCTCACTCATCCCGCTCTCTGTTTGAAATTAAGTCTCCCCACTCACCCCACTCTCTGTTCGAAATTAAGTCTCCCCGCTCTCTGTTTGAAAAATCTGTTTGAAACTTCACTACTCCTGTACTGAAATCCTGTTGCTATAAAGGCTAACATACCTTCCTCTAATTGCTTGCTGCATCTGCATGTTAGCTTTCAGTGGCTTATTGACCAGGACACCCAGGTTTGTAGATCTACACTTTCCAATCTCTAACCATTTAGGAAATTCTCTGCCCATCTGTTTCTTAATATCTTCGCATACCCCTTCATTCTCTGAGAGCCCAAAAATCTGTCTATCCCAGCCTTAAATATATTCAACAATGGATCATCCACAACCCTCTGGGATAGAGAATTCCAACGATTCACAACCCTTTGATATAATCTCTCCTCATCTCAGACCTAAATGATCAGCCCCTTAACCTGTGACTGTGCCCCCGTGTTTTAGATTACCTGACCAGCAGAAACAATGTCTCAGCGTCCACCTTACCAAGCCCCTTCAGAATTTTGTACGTTTCAATAAGATCACCTTTCATTCTTATAAACTCCAAAGAATATAAACCCAATTTACTCAGCCTCTCATCATAGGACAACCCTCTCATCCCAGGGATCAATTTAGTGAACATTTGCTGTATGCCCACAATGCAAGTTTATCCTTTTTTTAAATATGGAGACCAAAACTGCACACAGTATTCCAGAAGTTGTCTCACCGAAGCCCTGTACAACTGTAGCAAGACTTCTTTATTCTGGTACTCCAAACCCCTTGCAATAAAGGCCCACGTGCCATTTGCATTTCTAATTACTTGCTGGACCTGCATGCTAACTTTTTGTGACCCTTATGCAAGCACACCCAAGTATCTATGAACGTCAAAATGATGGAATGTTATCTGTCTAAACCAGTAAATAACTCTTCCCAAAAACGTACTTTATCCATAACACTTATTAAAGTACATTTCATAACAGTTCAAAGTTGACTTTACATAAAGGGCAAAACAAATCATTTTCTTTCCACACAGTATGCGGCACCACACTTACAATTACAGCTTCTATTTACAATATTCATTTCATATCAAGTGTACAGCACAAGGGGTTTTACATGGTTATCAGCCCCTTGGCGTACTTGGCGGAAGGGCTTTAGACAGTGGCCTTTCCCCATTGAGCCTTAGCAGTGAATGCCCCGAGCTTTAGTGCATCCCTCAGCATGGAGCCCCGGCCTAAACCAAACAACCATTAAAATAAATTAGTTAATTTCCTGTGGTGTTCCTCGCAGTCAGTTTGGGGTCTAGACACAGTAACGATGGTAAGTTCGGTGCGAGGTCAGTTGGAGGCTAGATGCTGAGGGAAGTTTCTGTAAATTAATATTAGCATATAAATCCCTGGCTATTGACTACTTGGGTAAGGCTGAGTTATCAAGGTCATAACAATTAGAGGAAAGAACTTTATTCTCTCTCTTTGATACTTTGAAATGTAATGTCTGAGGTGTGATGCATTCACGCAAGACGAATATACGTGTGTGTGTGTCAGTGTGAGCTCTTTTCTCTAGTAAAGAGAGGACTGAGGAATGACCTGATAGAAATCGTTAAAATCCCAAAAGGGGTTTGATCGGGCAGCTGTAGAGAAAATGTTTCCACTTGTAGGGAAGTCTAAAACTAGGGGCCTCAAGTCGAAGATAAGTCACCGGTAAACTGGGTTCCCGCTATAACGTGGTCCACAGGGTCCATAATCTCGAGACTATGTTATAGGTGAGACTGCAGTATCTCATAGCTGTGTGGTTTGCTGGTGCCTAGTGCTCAGCCTTCATCCCTACAGTTTCCAGTTCTCGTGCTCCAAGATAAATGAATAAAGCAGTTGCTCTGCAAAATCAGCCAATTAAATGACTGCTTTAATTTTTCTTTTTTAAAGCGGGCGCCTGCGTTCATAGTTAGGGAGAGGCTTGTGGCCGCATTTGCGGAATGAAAAGTTTGGGGTCCCAGGCAGATGTTTGTTATACCAAATTTCACACTATCGTGGACTGCATTATAACAGGATCCCAGTGTTATTCCAGTTGGGAATTCAGGAGAAACTGATTTACCCAGAGAGCGGTGAGATCGTGGAGCTTGCTACCACAGGAAGTGGTTGAGGTGAATTGTATCGATACATTTAAGGGGATGTTGGATTAGCACATGAAGGAGAAAGGAATAGAAGGATATACTGCTGGGGTGAGATGAGGATGGGTGGGAGGAGGCTTGTGTGGAGCATAAATACCAGCAACGAGCAGGTGGGCTGAATGGCCTGTTTCTGTGCTGTAAATTCTATGCAACTCTGTCTTGTAAATTTAAGCTGATTAGACAGTGAGGAGTAATAAATTAAATAATAATAAAAGCCCCGGTTTCTCTTTACCGTTTATTCTTCACAGGTAAGCTTGCAAAACCCCCACAAACATCAACCCTGAGAGCTGTGGGTGCTGCCTCACCAGATTCTGGTAAAAGTGTAATTGAAGGGGAAACATATGCAAGCCAGCCTGAGCAGATCATTGACAACGATTTCTGTAGAGACAACTTTGGCTGTTCCGCTCTTGCAAACCAGCCGGAGAGGTTGCCAACTATTTTAAGAGCGGAACGTTCTAACTCAGAGGAGAGAGAGCCTCTTCGTGGGACTACACACAGCAACACTACACTATCGCTAAACAAGCAGAGTTGCCGGGCGTTAGAGCAAAGGCAGCATTTCTGCCTTAAAGGTGGCGCCAGCATCGATGTTGTTTCACAGGAGCCAATATCCTCACATGGTAGTGCAGGTGAAGTGCCTGCCTCCAGTGATGCTCTGAGTGTGCCTCCTGACGATTTAACCCAGCTGGATTTCACTCAAGATTCCCAAGGGAACCGAGTTATCTCGCACAGGAAGGCGACGAGATCACCTGCTGGGAATTACCCATCGGACAGGGGAACTCCTGTTGTAGGAGGGAAGTCGGATGACTGGCCTCCAGCCAAGTCAGCAGTTCTGTGCACGCAGAGTTTCGAAGCAGGGTTATTTGGCCCTCTCACCTCCACGCAACGGACTGCAAACAGAGAAAAGGGGTTATTGAAAAGAAAGGCAGTGGCGCATTCACCCAAGAAATTAAACTCAGCGCAGGACAAAGGTTTATTTCCAGAGAACAAGGAAAATATCTTTGGGCAACTGGTGTACCCAAATTCAGCATCTTTAAAAAGACCCCTGGTGTCACAAGGAACCACACCACTGCTGCACAGTCGGAATTCCCCGCACAATGCTGAATCGCTGGCTTTTAAATGGCCAAAAATACCGCGCAGTGATCAGAGCACGTTGTCACTTTTATTCAGCCAAGATTCACAGGGAAACAGGGTTATCTCCCACCGGTGCCCAGACAACAGGTGTGGGGTGACCTTTCCCGACAGCTTGAAGCTCCCATCGGACCGTTGCACTAATTCCTTCAGCGGGGGCAAAGGCTGCAGTGTTCCTCCAAATGTGAAGCTGCCTTATGCGCCCTCCGTGGTAGAGCCCAAATATGATGACACGTTCTGTCCACGAGCAGATTTACTGTTTACACAAGATTCCGAAGGCAATGCAGTGATCAGACACAGTTAAATATCAGTGAATTGACTTGTCGTTTTTGTTTTGCTTGAATGCTTTCTCCCTCTTGCCCTGTAGGCAAATTAAAGATATTATAAAGATTTTTCTAATCAAACAAAAAATTCTACTTCGTGTGTGACATCTGAATTGTGCTGAGATTCAACAAAACTGGTGAGAGAGCAACTGAGTGCTTTTCTATCTGCCTTAGAAAAGCACTCTTTCACAGATGCTCCATTTTTAGCCTGGGAATTAATGCGACAAATACCAGATCTATACAGGGTGCAAAAATGCGGGGACATTTGCTTATCTCTCTCTCTAGAGACTTAAGAATGTCATTTGGGCTGACACCCCCATGGTCAGTACTGAGGAAGTGCTGTACAGTCAGCGATGATGTCTTATGGATCAGTTGTTAAACTGAGGCCCCGGTGGACATAAAATATCCCACAGCACTATTTTGAAGAAGAGCAGGAGAATTCTTCCCCAGTGTCTTGGTCAATATTTATCCCTCAGCCAACTTCAATAAAACAGGATATCTGTTCATTATCACATTGTTGCCTGTGGGAGGTTGCTATCTGCAATTTGGCTGGCATGTTTCCTATGTTATAACAATGACTACACTTCAAAGGCATTGCATTAGCTATGAAGTGCTATTGGACGTCCTGAGCTGCAGCTCTTCTTTCTGAGGCTGGCTGGTGATAGAAGTAGAAAAATGCCTCATTGGCGCAATATAGATGAACAGTGATGGACAGAAAAAGACTTCCTGGTCCATCCAATAGGAATGTCTTGTCTATCTTCAGTTACTTTGAAGGATTGGAGAAGCCGGGTTGTTCATCTTGAAGAGGAGAATGTTGAGAGGAGATTTGATGGAGGTGTTCAAAATCATGAGGTGTCTGGAGAGAGTAGACAGGGAGAAAATTCCCATTGGTGGAAGGATCGTGAACGAGAGGGCACAGATTTAAGGTAATTGTCAAAAGAAGCAATGGCGACATGAGGATTAACTTTTTCACGCAATGAGTGGTTAGGATCTGGAACACACTGTCTGAGAGTGTGGTGGAGACAGGGTCAATCGAGTGGTTAGGATCTGGAACGCACTGAGTGTGGTGGAAACGGTCAATCGAGTGGTTAGGATCTGGAACGCACAGTGTAGTGGAGGCAGGGTCAGTCGAGTGGTTAGGATCTGGAATGCACTGTCTGAGAGTGTGGTGGAGACAGGGTCAGTCGAGTGGTTAGGATCTGGAATGGTTTTCCACCCACGGTCGTTGACAGGGCCCTCAACCGTGTCCGGCCCATCTCCCGCGCATCCACCTTCACGCCTTCTCCTCCCTCCCAGAAACATGATAGGGTCCCCCTTGTCCTCACTTATCACCCCACCAGCCTCCGCATTCAAAGGATCATCCTCCACCATTTCCGCCAACTCCAGCATGATGCCACCACCAAACACATCTTCCCTTCACCCCCCCGGCGGCATTCCGTAGGGATCGTTCCCTCCGGGACACCCTGGTCCACTCCTCCATCACCCCCTACTCCTCAACCCCCACCTATGGCACCTCCCCATGCCCACGCAGAAGATGCAACACCTGCCCCTTCACTTCCTCTCTCCTCACCGTCCAAGGGCCCAAACACTCCTTTCAAGTGAAGCAGCATTTCATTTACATTTCCCCTAACTTAGTCTACTGCATTCGTTGCTCCCAATGCGGTCTCCTCTACATTGGAGAGACCAAACGCAAACTGGGCGACCGCTTTGCAGAACACCTGCGGTCTGTCCACAAGAAAGACCCAAACCTTCCTGTCGCTTGCCATTTTAACACTCCACCCTGCTCTCTTGCCCTCATGTCTGTCCTTGGCTTGCTGCATTGTTCCAGTGAAGCCCAACGCAAACTGGAGGAACAGCACCTCATCTTCCGACTAGGCACTTTACAGCCTTCCGGGCTGAATATTGAATTCAACAACTTTAGATCTTAAACTCCCTCCCCCCATCCCCACCCCGTTTCTTCCCCCTGCCTTTTGTTTTTTATTCAATAATTTATATAGATTTTTCTTTTCCCACCTATTTCCATTATTTTTAAATCTACAACTAATACCTTGTCAGTCTTTCCACCCCACCCCCACTAGAGCTGTACCTTGAGTGTCCTGCCATCCATTCTTAATTAGCACTTTTCTTAGATAATATCACCACCTTCAACATCTCTTTGATCCTTTTGTCTGTGACATCTTTTGATTATCTGCTCCTATCACTGCTTGCTTGTCCCTACAACCACCCCACCCTCAACTTCTCTCCCCCCGCCCCCCACCTTAAACCAGCTTATATTTCACCCCTCTCCTAACTATACTTCAGTTCTGTTGAAGGGTCATGTGGACCCGAAACGTTGACTCTTTTCTTCTCCGCCGATGCTGCCAGACCTGCTGAGTTTTTCCAGGTAATTCTGTTTTTGTTCTGGAATGCACTGTCTGAGAGTGTGGTGGAGACAGGGTCAATCGAGTGGTTAAGATCTGGATTGCACTGTCTGAGAGTGGTGGAGACAGGGTCAATCGAGTGGTTAGGATCTGGAACGCACTGTCTTGAGTGTGTGGTGGAGGCAGGGTCAGTTGAGGCTTTCAAAAGCAAATTGGACCACTACCTGAGAAGGAAATATTTGCAGGGCTATAGGGAAAAGGCAGGGCTGTGGCACTAGGTGAATTGCTCCTTCAGAGGTCCAGGACAGACATGATGGGCTGAATGGCCTGGGCTGTAAGCATCCTATGATCGCAATAAATGCACTCCCCACCCCAGCTGCTGTAATCTGGAAGGGGTGAATAAACCCATCCCAGTGCGGGGAGAATGGGTGGCGGTCCCTGAAATAGAAGGTGCTGAATCCCTCATGCTGAGTGACACCGGCAGACTCAGACATTTCAAATCTCTGAGGGGGAAATAGTAGGATCGCCAGTGAATCTTGTTGACAGTGTGAATCATCGTGAACAACAGTGCAAGTACCCGTGAATAACAAAAGTGAAAGCAGGTCACAGCGAGGAATCAAGGCAATGCATCATAGTGAAGTGAGTAATTTATGTCCTGCTGTGTGAAAATGCAAATCTAAAATGAAAATAACTTGACCCATAATTTATTGAACTACAGCGGGAGCCAAACGAAATCAATTTTTCTTTTTCAATTCTCAGTCATAGAATTTTACAGCATTTGGCCCATCGTGCATGTGCAGGCTCTTTGAAAGATCCATCCCGTTAGACCTACCACCCTCCCCACCCACCCTTTCCCCCATAGCCCTGCAAATCTAGTTTTTAATTCTGCTGCGTGAGTCCATATTTTAAAAGCTGACCCTGGCTGCTCTGCCTGATACACCTATACTTACACAGTCCAGGCCGTGGGACATGTGCAGGATCCATCTCTCCACCTTTCAGACAGCGCGTTTCAGATCACAACTCGCAGTGTAAAATGACTCCGCCCTCTTTCTCCCCTGCCCCACCCCCCCCACCACAGCTCTTTTGCTAATAAATCCAACAGGGAATTTGGGAGAAAATTCTTTTACCCAGAGAGTGGCGAGAATGTGGAGTGATTGAGGTGAATCTGATAGATGTATTTAATAGGAAGCCAGATAGACACATGAGGGAGAAAGGAACAGGAGGGTATGCTGATGGGAGTGAGATGAAGAGGGGTGGGAGGAGGCTCGTGTGGGCTGAATGGCCTGTTTCTGTGCTGTACCCTTAATGTAATTCTGTGCGTGTCATCATCTCACTAATTTCTGATTTTTATTTTCTCTGAAGAGTGCAGTTTCATGAATGCCACCAGCCTTCAGAACTTTGTGTGGTATCATTCTTTAAGTGGAGGGGTGTTGGCAAGCTACTCAACCTTGCGGAATCACAACCATGTCCAATCCCGTTATCATCTTTGCTGAACTTTGACCCACGTGCACTTTCCTCTGTAATGAGGAACAAGACTTGTGACTGCATCACCCCCCCCACCCCACCCACCCAACCCCGGCCAACTCTAGGCTAGCGGAGTTTGTATTTACCTGTGACTCTGTTGTAGCCAACCCACTCTTGTGATGTGATACTGCATCGTTCGAGTGCTACCACTAGGTAGCCTTAGTGAGCTATTTGATTGTTCAAGTTCTCTTCGGTGGCAGTAAATAGTTCATTTGAATTTACTGCAACAACAATTTGTATTATATAGCGCCTTTCGTGTAAGATGTTGCTTCACAGGAACATTATCAGACAAAATTCGACGTCAGACTACATAAGGGAATATTAGGCCAGGTAACCAAAACCTTGGTCAAATAGGCAGGCTTTAAAGAACAACTTAAGGGAGGGAAGTCCAGAGCCAAGACTGCTCAAAACACAGCCTCCAGTGATAGAAGTCAGAGACGTGCAAGAGGCCAGATTTGGAGGAGCACAGAGGCCTCAGAGGGATGTAGGCAACAATCCTGCCAAGTTGCCCGGTTATCGGGTATGTGCCAGGCAAGGGACAAACAGGCTGTGCACAAGCAGCGCTCCCTTTAAGATGTGCGGCTGCGCAGCAATCTTAAAGGGACTATGGAGTTGGGCTGTGCGCAGTGAAGGAAAATTGCAGGGAACGTGGGTTTTAAGGTTGGAGGAGTTTACAGAGATTCGGGTAGGGGAGGGCTGGGGGTGTGAGGCCTTTGGAGGAATTTGAACACGAAGATGAGTATTTTAAAATGGAGGCATTGCTGGACCAGGAGCCAACATGGATCAACAAGCACAGGGCGTGGAGAGATAGATCCTGCACACGTCCCACAGCCTGGACTGTGTAAGTATAAATGTATCGGGTGGAACAGCCAGAGTCGGCTTTTAAAATATAGACCCACAGAGCTGGACAAGACCTGGCCTGGAACAGTAGAGACGTGATCTCATTAACTAACCATGAGTAGGTATATGAGATTAATAGGCATGTGTTATAAATATACTTGGACAAGGTAAGGAGCAAGACTGTAATTGATTCACGATATCTTATTGATCAGAAAAATAGATCTTATTGCACAGACTCATTGAAGGGAGATTAACCAGATGTGGTTAAAAGCAATTGGACACAGTGGCATTACATAGTAGAAACTAATCATCAATTTAAATTAGAGAGCCTGGGACTCCTTGGGGAATTTTGATCAATTCTTGCTGAGGCTAGCATAGGCAGTTAAAATGACACATAAATATAGAATACAGCACAGAAGGCCATTCAGCCCATTATGTCTGTGCTGGCTCTTTGGTAGAGCTGTCCAATTAGTCACGCTCTGGTTCCCTTTCACCATAGTCTCGGAATTTTTTTTCCCCTTCCGGAAGTTCCTATTGAATCTGCTTCCACCGTCCTTTCAGCCAAAGTGTTCCAGATCACAACTCACCAGTTAAAAATAATAATTTCTCGTACCGCCTCTAGTTCTTTTGTCAAGCACACACTTACAAGATCCTGAAGGAGTCCCTGGTATGTGAGTAGTGGTACTTATACAAACATACGAAATAGGAGCAGGAGTAGGCCATTCAGCCCCTCTGAGCCTGCTCCACGATTCAACAAGATCATAGCTGATCTGATCGTGGCCTCAATGCCATTTTCCTAGCTAGCCCCCATAACCCTTTGATTCCCTTGTTAGTTAAGGATCAATCTATCTATCTCTCTTCAAATATTCAATGACCCTGTCTCCACCGGGGGAAGACAGTTCCACAGACACCCTCAGAAAGAAAAAAATTCTCCTCATCTTCGCCTTAAATGGGAGATCCCTTATTTTTAAATTGTGTCTCCCACAGGTGGAAACATCCTTTCAGCATCTGCCTTGTCAAGAACTTCAGGACCTTATATGTTTCCATAAGATCAGCTCTCATTCTTCTAAATTCCAATGGATACAGGCCCAGCTTGTCCAACCTTTCCTCATAAGATAACACCCCCATCCCAGGAATCAGTAGAGTGAACGTTCTCCGAACTGCTTATATCTTGCATACACCGTAAGGAGTTGTGTTTTATCAACTCATTAACTTGATTTAATAGAGACTATCATCCATACTTTACAATGTTTCCCAGTCCCTGAATTTGTAGTCAAGATATGAAGCGTATGACGATATCCTGTAATACCCCCCACATAAGGACAAGGATCCCGGATATTTTTTAACAGCCTTATCAACTCTTCCAACCACTTGAGCAGATGGAGGGCAACTTTAATTGCTTTAATGTTCGTACCTGAGGTTGGTGCATCCTGTGAGAGACTAGGCAGCACAATAATAAACAGGGCTCTTTTGAGCACACTACATTTTATGAAAACAGTTTCTATTTGATTTCAATATCTGCAACACTTACTGTTTCATTTGCACGTGTCTTGGCAACACCCAAGGTGTTGCTTTTACTCATGGTAACTTAGTAAGCTGGCCAAAGAAAGCATCTTAACAATCTGGGATAAGTGCCCCATCACTGCATCAGGTCGCCTATCAATTTCCCAAACCACTCAGGTTTGGGAAGTTGGTGGAGGCAGTGGTGTAGTGGTATTGTCACTGGGCTAGCAATCCAGAGACCCAGGGTAATGCTCTGGGGACCTGGGTTCAAATCCTACCACCACAGCAGATGGTGAAATTTGAATTCAATAAAAATCTGGAATTAAAAGTCTTCTGATGACCATGAAACTGCTGTCGATTGTTGTAAAAACCCATCTGATTCACTAATGTCCTTCAGGGAAGGAAATCTGCCATCCTTACCTGGTCTGGCCTACGGGTGACTCCAGACCCTTAAGAGGTTGACTCTTAACTGCCTCCTGAAATGGCCAAGCAAGACACCCAGTTGTATCACACTGCTAAAAAGCCTAAAAGACATGAAACCAGATGTATCACCTGGCATCAACCTAGGCACCGGAAATGACAATGAACTCAGCCCTGTCAACCCCGTAAAAGCCTCCATACAAACATCTGGCATCTGGGGGCTTGTGCCAAAATTGGGAGAGCTGTCTCACAGACAAGTCACCTCAAGCAACACCTGACAGTCATATTCCCGGAATCATATCTTACAGATAATGTCCCAGACACCACCATCACCATCCCTGGGTATGTCCTGTCCCAATGGCAGGATAGACCCAGCAGAGGTGGCGGCACAGTGGTATACAGTCAGGTGGGAGTTACCATGGGAGTCCTCAACATTGACTGCGGACCCCATGAAGTCTCATGGCGTCAGGCCAAACATGGGCAAGGAAACCTCCTGCTGATTATCACATACCCACCCCGCCCCCCCACCTCAGTTGATGAATCAGTACTCTTCCATGTTGAACACCACTTGGAGGAAGCACTGAGGGTGTCAAAGGCGTAGAATGTACTCTGGGTGGGGGACTTTAATGTCCTTCACCAGGAATGGCTTGGTAGCACCACTAGAGACCGATCTGGCTGAGTCCTAAAGACCATAGCTGCTCGACTAGGTCTGTGGCAGGTGTTGAGGGAATCAATAACGTCATCCTTACCAACCTGCCTGCCAAAGAAGCATCCGTCCATGACAGTATTGGTAAGGGTGACAACTGCACAGTTCTTGTGGAGATGAAGTCTCGTCTTCATGTTGGTACCCTCCTTTGTGTTGTGTGGCACTACCACCGTGCTAAATGGGATAGATTTCGAACAGATCTAGCAACTCAAAACTGGGCTTCCATGAGGCACTGTGGGCCATCAGCAGCAGCAGAATTGTGCTCAACCACAATCTGTAACCTCATGGCCTCGCATATCCCCCACTCTACCATTACCACCAAACCAGGGGATCAACCCTGGTTCAATGAAGAGTGCAGGAGGACATGCCAGGAGCAGCACCCAAAAATGAGGTGTCAACCTGTTGAAGCTACGACACAGGACTACTTGCATTCCAAACAGCATAAGCAACAAGTTATAGACAGAGCTAAGCAATTCCACAACAAACGGATCAGATCTAAGCTCCTGCCACATCCAGTTGTGAATGGTGGTGGACAATTAAACAGCTCACTGGAGGATGAAGCTCCACAAATATCCCCATCCTCAATGATGGAGGAGCTCAGCACATCAGTGCAAAAGATAAGGCTGAAGCATTTGCAACAATCTTCAGCCAGGAGTGGGAGATCAATCTCGGCCTCCTCTGGAGGTCCCCAGCATCACAGATGCCAGTCTTCAGCCAATTCGATTCACTCCACGTGATATCAAGAAATGGCTGAAGGCGATGGTTACTGCAAAGGCAATGGGCCCTGACAATATTCTGGCAATAGTGTCATTGAAAAGCAGAGTACAGCCACGAATTACATGCGGGCATATTGAGCTTTTTTAAGGAAGACTTGTGTGTTTTTTAAAGAAATACAGCAAGGACACTGAGTAAAAATGGTCGATAATGTAAAATGACCACATTTTGGAAAATTCTTATGTGGATTATACTGACAGACCTGTCCTGAGAGAACATGGAATGTCGCACCTGAAAAGGTGTCATGACCTTCTTCAAGCAGACTCACTTGAAAGGGAGATAGGAAAGACGCAAGAGACTTTAATCTCCTGTGGTTGTGGAGACAAAAGACTGATTTGTACATCTTAGCAGTCACCCAAAAATCCATCTCCTGTTGACTTATATCTCAGAATGTGTAAATAGTTCTGATACGAATGCAAGACAACTGTTTTTTCTCCCAGAATACACTGGGAAAAATGGGTTAAAAGGCTAGTTGCAGAGCAGTGCAGTGTGTGCTGGTGCGCTGTGAGAGTGACAGCACAAGAAGACCAACTAGTCACCCCTGCAGTTGCAGGCAAAGTCTCTCTCTCTCTCTCTCTCTGCTGCTGGAGGCAAGGCTCAGTAAAAGCCACAATCAAAATGGAAATAGGACAACTGCTTCAGCTCCCTGCAGAACCAAGTGTCTCCAAACCAACTACAAAACTGCCAAAGTCAGCTCTCCGGACTCACCCAACTTAACGGCCGCAACGTAACGCCATCTACGCTTCATGGACAAGCCAAAGACTGATTCGTATTTTCTTTTAACTTTTATTTGGACTCATAACTTCTCATTTCTGATCTGTGTGTAAGTGTGTTGCGTTTTTGTTATTTTTCTTGGGTTTTAGTAACTAATAAACTTACTCTTTCTTTGACTCAAGAAAGCCTGGTTAAATTGGCTCCTTATAAAAAATAAATACATTTGGACTGGAAAAAGGTATCCAAGGGGGAAGGGAAGCCTTTTAAATTAACCTTGTTGCAACCAACCGAGGGGGTTGAATGAAGAATGGGAGCCAGCTCATTCCTCCTCACCCAGTAGCATAACAAAAAAGTTCGGGAAGTTAACAAATTGGGGACCTTGTCCGGGGACCAGTCGTTACAATAGTACTGAAGACTTGTGCTCCAGAACTTGCCACGCCCCTAACCAAGCTGTTCCAGTACAGCTACAACTCCGGCATCTACCCAGCAATGTGGAAAATGGTGATATGTCCTGTACACAAAAAGCAGGACAAATCCAACGCGGCCAATTACCGCCCCATCAGCCAACTCTCCATCACCAGTAAAGTGATGGAAGGGGTCACCAGCAGTGCTATCAAGCGGCATTTGCTTAGCAATAACCTGCTCAGTTTGGGTTCCGCCTGGGCCACTCAGCTCCTGATCCCGTAGGCAGGGCTAGCCACAGTGCCACGGCAGAGCAATCCTTTTATATATCACATGGTATTACACTCATTTCATATAGCACCTAATCTCATTAACAGTCAAGGCAGAGCTGCTGGTTTACTAAAAATACCACAACGCAGTACAAACTGACGTCCTTGCTAATCTACTTCCAACATTTCATCCAAGTTCTGTGTTTGCTTATAGATAGTGGGCTGGTCTTCACTGCGAAGCTGTTTTCAATCATAGTCTCACTTTATTTTGTTTCTGTGGTGGTCACTGACACCAGTCAACTGTGAGTGGCAGCTCATGAGAGGCTTTCTTTATAGTTCAAGGCAAGGGCTTGGGAAAATAAACAGGGGTAGATCACATCGTGGCTCCAAAGAGTTGTGGTGATGAAGGGGATATCATAGAGTTGAAGAAATTCCCCTAAAAATGTCCCAATGTTTTCAAACTCCCACCCATCAGCTAATTTTACACTGGTGAGGGATTTCCAGAACAAATGGGTCACAAACATGATTGCCACTAACAGATTGAAGAGAGGGTTTCAGAAGAATTTCTTTACACAGAGAGGGAGAGGTGAGATTGTGGAACTCACTGCCATATGGAATGGTTGAAGCAGAGAGCTCTGGCGCTTGGAAGGTGAAGTGTCTTGCTTAATATGAGGCAGAAGGAAATAGAGGAACATGGGAGCAAATTAGGAAGAGGTGATTAGAGAGGCTGGTGTGGATTACAAATCTGGTCTGTTTCAGTTCTTTGTAATATTTACTTGCAACTCAGGTTAATATAGTACACTCTCATACTTTATTATTACTCTGTGGCTGATGGGGCAGAGACAGCTTGGCTTTAATAGGCTTTCAATGCCAAAATTTTTCCAGAACAGGTGCGATCCCACCAAGTGAGCCAAATCAGGACCGGATTGCTTTTGCCCAGCCACAATCTCAACACAGGTCATCTGTGGTGCCTCTGAATTAGGTCATGCATTCAGGTACCATTTGAGAAATGAGGGAGTGTTGCACTGTTGAAGGTCAGTACTGAGGGAGTGCTGTACTGTTAGAGGGTGAATACTGCACTGTCGGAGGGTCAGTACTGAGGGAGTGCCGCACGGTTGGACGGTCAGTATTGAGAGAATGCTGCACTCTTGAACGTTCAGTACTGAGGGAGCACTGCATTATCAAAGGATCAGTACTGAGAGAGTGCTGCACTGTCAGAGGGTCAGTACTGAGGGAGTGCTGCACTGTTGGAGGGTCAGTACTGAGGCACGGCTGCACCTTTGGAGAGTCAGTACTGAGGGAGTGCTGCATTGTAGGAGGATCAGCACTGAGGGAGATCTGCACTGTCAGAGGATCAGTACCGAGGGAGCTCTGCACTGTCAGAGGGTCAGGACTAAGGGAGCTCTGCGCTTTTGGACAGGCAGTACTGGGAGTGCTGCCTGTAGGAGGGGCAGTACTGAGCGAGTTCAGCAGTGAAGCGCTGAGGGAACGCTTCACTGCTTGAGGGACAGTATTAAGGGCGCGCTGCACTGTCGAAGGGGCAATACTGGGGAAGTGCTGCAGTTTTGGAAGCGCAGTGATGAGGGAATGCTGCACTGTCGGAGGTGTAGTACTGAGGGAATGTTGCACTGTCGAAAGGTGCAGTACTGAGGGAGCACTTCACTGTTGGAGGGGCAGTATTGAGGGTGCACTGTATTGTCGAAAGGATGTTAGTTGGGGAGTGCTGCAATGTCCAGGGGTCGACTGGAGGAATACTGCACAGTCGGAGAGTTAGTACTGAAAGATCACTGAACTGATGGTGGTTCAGTACTGAAGGAGAGCTGCACTGTTAGAGATACAGTGCACTAAGTGCGGTAGCGGGTGGGAAAAGGTTGTTTTACCCGCCGGCCGCAATGGCTTTATGCGTCGTATCATCTCGATCCTGGCCTCATTATGCATTCACGGTAAATATTTTGGATCGCTGGCAGGCGGGTTCGAATGCCTGTCATGCCGTGGTCTCAGCGCTTCCCTACTCCGGACGCCATATTTAAAGAGCACCAGGGTGCATGCCTACTTCATGTCTTCAGACCAGGACTGCTCCAGCCGACAGATGGCCCCAAAAGCAAATAAGACGGCAGGCCCCTAATTTAGTGACACCTCTCTAGGACACATTGGGAGGCCGCCACAATGTCCTCTACCCTTGCTTTGGCTGCAGGAAGTCCACCAGAGTCACCAGCCTGGCCTGGGGGGAGTGGTGGCAGCGGTGGTCAGTGCCACCGGAGCACAGAGGAGGTCAGCCATCCAGTGCAGGAAGAGGGTGAATGCTCTCATCCGTTCCGCCAGGTTAAGTCAACCACCTCATCACTCTCAACTCACACACTCACACACCCATCACACATCCACAGGGATCTCACACCTCAAGGGACAACACCACTAACTCCCACACACACCCTCACATCTCCGTCAGGCTCATATCCTCTGGAGCTTGTGTCCTCATCCCGTTCATGGTTCCGCTCACCACACAAACATTCCATGCAATGCCATGCGTCCCGCTCACACTCTATCTGTTTTTATGCAGAAGAAGCTGGCTCACAACAGCAAGGAGAGGTCCCTGATCGGGGGTGGAGTGGTCCACATTAAACCCCTCACTCACTTTGAGGACTGTGCCATCGCACTGACTGGTGATGACGTGGACTGTGTCTGCGGTGACAGTGAGGTCAGCAGCGAACACCCACGTGAGGATCCTGCACCACATCGTCCCCCTCTCAACACAATTCAACGTGAGTTCTCTCTCAGCTTTGACTGCTGCCATGCACTCATTATCTCTACTTTGGTTCACAGGGAGCTCTGACAAGTGACCGATACCCTCAGCCAGCCAGTCCCTCAGCTCCATCCAGGTCATCACCTCCAGCCAAGGGGACACCTCCTCCATTGAAGAGCTGGAAATAAGTAGCTTTTAAGACCCATCACAGCGCTTACCCACACCCTCCACCAGCACAGAGACACACACCTTGGTGGGACCTAGATCTAGAGAAGACTCAGGTTCACAATCTGGTGGTCACCGCATGGGCACAGCAGGAGGAGGCAGGTTCGGCCGAGCTCCCCGACACTTGGAGGACTGCTGGGGAAGAGGCATCTGTGAGGTCCGAGTTAGATGATGGACCTCTGGATTCAGCCTTCCAACTCATCGTGGAGAGTCAGCAGTAGGTGGAGGAACATCACGCAGAACTGTTGGAAGCCCTCAACAGAGTTGCATGTGAGTGGGAGGAGTGTGTCGGCCTGCTCTCTGATGAAGTGGTGCCCAATTGTGCGCGTATGGAGGTCTCCATGGGAAGGATGGTGGATGCCATGCAGAACTGATCCAGATGCATGCAGACCTGCAATCCATCGCAGTCGTCATGGGTGAGTTCCTGCAGTGGCAACATGAGAGAGAAAGAGGCACTTTGACCTCCTATCAGGTGCTTCTTCCCCTTAAGGAGTGGGGTCATGGCCCTTGGGCACCCGAAGGGAGGAGGAAAGGCAGCTGGACATCTCTGGGTCATCCATTCAGGAATCTCAGAGACAGTCCTCTCCCTTCGTGTCCCCTTTGCCTGTGATCCTCTCAACCTCGTCCTCTGTCACTGCAGAGGGAGCAGCTGGCCCACAGGAAGACAGCCAAAGCGAGCTGGGGCCCTCAAGGCCTCAGCTCTCCAGGGAACACACACTTAAGTCATCAGAGGCAACAGGGCCAACCATTGCACAGGCTGTCTCCACCCCTGCTGCGGATGTCAGGGCAGCACCTAGAAGAAGTGGTAGGCCTAGAAAAGTTAAGAATTTCTGATCACAAGTGGTTGCACACTATAATCTGAAAATATATTCACTTTCACTGAATAATGTTTAATTGGGTCTTCCAGCTTCATTTACAGGCTTAATGAGTCCTCCCCCTGCATCCCACACCCGTCACGCTCACCCCTAGTTCACTCCCCAGGAGGCAGCCATTGACTCCACAGACCCCTACCTTGCACATTCACCTGGACATCTCCCCCACTTACTCCTCCTCCACCCTTACTCCCTCCTGCAGCATTAATCTCTCCTCCACCCTTACTCCTTCCTCCACCCTTGCTCCCTCCTCCAGCCTTAATCTCTCCTCCAGCCTTACTCCCTTCTCCCCTGGACTCCATCCTCCCCCTGGACTCCTTCCTCCCCCAGGACTCCTTCCTGCCACTGAACTCCTTCCACCCTCCGAACGCCTTCCTCCCTCCAAACTCCTTCCTACCCCCTGGATTCCTTCCTCCCTCCGAATTCCTTCCTCCCTTCGAACTCCTTCCCCCCTCTGAACTTCTCCCCTTACACTTTCCTCTCCTCTTACACCTACCTCCCCAGTTTCCGCATTCTCCCCCGTTACAGCCTCCTTCCCCCGTACTCCCTCCCCTCCACAACCTCACCATCCCCCAACACCTTCATTCTCCCCCCTTCCTAACCTCAACTCCCCCCTTTACACCTTCGACCCCCCCTCCTAACCTCACCCCCCCCCACCCCCCCGCCACTACCTGTACACCCTCCTTTCCCAGTCAAACCCAGACCTTCCTCTCCCCACCCCAGCACACCTTCCTCTCCACCCCCTTGATGATCATCCATAGCAGCCCATGGCCAACACTGCGATGTCCCAAAGCAGACCACAGACATTAACGGAGAACTCCCACCTTCCGAGAGCTGCTTTGTGGCGGAGCCACGT
Source organism: Cetorhinus maximus (assembly GCF_964194155.1). Lineage (NCBI taxonomy): Eukaryota > Metazoa > Chordata > Chondrichthyes > Lamniformes > Cetorhinidae > Cetorhinus > Cetorhinus maximus. The sequence goes on along the minus strand of NC_135912.1, from coordinate 909,074 downwards.
CCATGAGAATCCACCCAGCAAGGGATGCACGTGTTCCTCCAGGGTCCGGTAGCTGTCGGGCTCCAGCATCTACTGCTCCTCGGATGTCCGAGGTGTGAGCGAGGCCCTGAGGGTAAGTCCCGACTTCTGCACGTCACACTTGTCCAGATGTGTTCTGGACCAGGGTGTTTTCCCGCCGACGGGGCAGTAAATTTGATGTGGGCGGAGGAGGTGATTCCAGTGGGCAGGCAAGATGCTGAGATACAAATTCATTGAAATTAGGTTCTCGACATTGGGCGGCAGGAAAGGTGACCCACCATTGATGGGCAGAGCGGGCTGACCTCAACTGGTTTCACGAAGGCATAAAACCAATTTTTGGCCTTCTTGCCATTTTGTCCGCTGACGCTCTCCGACATCAACGGGCACAGGAAATTCCGGCCGCAGTCTTTCAGGTAAGAATTTAAACCAAGGGCCTTATTTGCCCTCTCAGGAGGAATGGAAAAGAAGAGCAGGATATTTCCTCTTTGTGTCCTGGGCCAATATTTATCTCTCAACCAACATCACTAAAACAGAGGACCTGGTCGCCTATCACCTTGCTGTTTGTGGGAACTTGCTCCGTGCAAATTGGTTGCCACATGTCCTACATTACACTTGAAAAGTTGGCTGTAAAGCTCTTTGGGATGTTGTGAGGCTCTGAAAGGTGCTGTCGGCAGGGGACAGGGGAGCAGTGGCAGATGGGTAGTTCGACTAGAGTGGTATACATGTTGCGCTAACCCAGGCTTCCTAAGGTGAATTAAATTGGCAACAACAAAAAAAATCGGCGTCTTTTGTTCCAGTCTAGACACAGCCTGATATGATCTGATTTTAATATGTTTGACAAATAGACTTGAGACATAAATATAGGCCAGATTCCAGAAGAAGCATTTAGCCAAAGAACTGTCAGGAGAGAGGGGGTAATTAACAAAAATGAGATTATTCTCAAATATTTCAGTGACAAATCTTGCATTTGTGGACAGTGGGTTTATAATATGCCAATCTTATTCAGAACATAAATCCATGCAGAGACCTTTATATGAGTAGGCTGGCCTCTCTGTGCAATAATCTGAATGTTGCTGCTCATTTCAGATTATTTCACATCGTTTTTGCTCTTCAGCAGTTAATGACATTTACAGAAAGAGATGGAAAGTAGTTTCAATTTTGATTCTTTATGAACCCATATATTTGCATAAGGTACTTACCACGAGTTCAGCTTTGCAATAAATGTGTAGCGCTGTTATATAACCTCATCCTGTTCAAGCAAAGATTAATTTTCATTTTCCCTCGTTTCCCCTCTTTTTGTGGAAGACGTGCGCAAGTTTCAATTGGAGAGGATGACTTGCTGAGTGACTAACTTGAAGTTGGCCTTTCCTGCTTTTTTTTTTCCATTTCCGCAAGGTGTTTGTGATCCTCTGGCATCCCTACCTCAAGTGGTCAGCTTCTGACAGGGATACAAGCCAATCCAATCCTCCCCTACCGCCCCCCCCAACCCCACACAGAGTGGTAATTATGGGCGGGATATTCCGGTGCCACCCACCGTGGGACTGGAAATCCCCGCCTGGTCCATCCAATTTTCCGTTCCACCTACGGCGATACCTGTGGCGGACAGGGCCGGAAAACCCCGACCCAGGACTGGGAACCTCGACTAACTTCACAGGCTTCACTGGGGCCAATTTTTAACCAATTCACGGGATTTGGGCTTCGCTGGCGTAGCTGGCATTTATTGCCTGTCCTTAATTGCCCCTTGAGAAGATGGTGGTTGAGCCGCCTTGAACTGCCGCAACCTGTGTGGTTTCACTGTGCTCACGCTGTGCCGTTAGCTGCGGGGGAAGGGAGTTCCAGGATCCTGACCCATCAGCGATGAAGGAACGGGTGATGTGTGTCCAGGTCAGGCTGGTGTGTGACTTGGAGGGCAGCTTGGAGGTGGTGGTGCTCCCATGTTCCTGCTTCCCTTGTTCTTCTAGACAGAGAGAGATCACGGGTTTTGGGAGGGCTGCGCTTTCTGTAAAAAAATGAGGAAGGAGTGGTGTGAGCGTGCCGTGGGAGCTGAGAAAGACTCCGGGTGAATTCCCATTTACAGTACATGCAGCAATCAGGCAAAAAAACAAACCACAAAGAACATTTTGAATCTTTGCTCCTTAACACATCACGGCGCTAATTCTCGTATCTACAGTCATTCAGTACTTGTGGAATTGCTCAGAACTGCTTTCTCCCCACCACTGACCCCCATCCCCCAGCAAAATATTTGTCTGAAGCCACATTGGTGTTTCTTTGTTAGAAATTTTCAGCTTGTCAAGCTGAGACAGGTTAGTACTGGACCAGTTTGGGCACTCTCAGGGACAGACACATCGAAGTCAGATAGAAGATGGTTTGATGCAGAGGAATACTGTGCTTTTAGCAAGGTTTTGTCCATAACGTGGGATGCGGTGATTTGCAGAATACACTGACATGGGAGAAGGCCACATGGAGTCCACTTTCTTGGCCCCTACTTTACCTCCAAAATGGTGGCAGGAAGTTCATTATAAGCCAGGAGTGCACCATGTGCCAAATTGGTAAAGGCCGTTAAAAAGGGGCGTGCAGTGCCTCAAGCCTGGAACAGGAATTAGCCCCTTTGCTTAGGTCTGTTTGAAGGCCCATGGGGTGTCGTGGGACAATATATCCCTCAAACAGCATTACTGAAAATGGATTGTCTGGTCATTATCACATTGCTGTATGTGGGAGCTATGCACAAATTTGTCAACTAACTCATTGCTGCTTCATGGATGCTCCTGGCTGAATCAAAGAACTTACATTTATAGGGTGCCTATTTTGTCCTTAGGAAATCCCAAAAGTGAAATGACATTGAACTGTAGCCATGTGGGAGGCAATCTCAGCAGCCAATTTGCACACAAGATCCCATAAACAGCAGTGAGATGAATAGCCTTGAAATCTGTCTTGGTCAAAGGGGTAATATTGGTCAGGACACAGTGAGAACATCAAACAGTGCAACAGGCATTTCCACATCACCTCTCCTCAAAAAACCAACTCTTGACCCCACCATCTTGCAAACTGCCATTCCAAGTCCAACCTCCCTTGTTGTCAACGTGTTGTTACCTCCCAAAATTGTGCTCACCTTTCCTGCAATTCTGTGTTTGAAACTTAGGTTTCCTCCCTTTGCAAAGTAGCGAAATAGCTCTTTTTAAAGTCACAAATGACATCCTACATGACTGTGAAAAAAGCAAATTTTCCACCTCGTCCTTCCCGACCCCTCCTGGCTGGTCTCCCTCATACTACCCTCCATAAGCTTGAGTTCATCCAAAACACAGTTGCCCACGACTTAACTCAAACCAAGTCCCGTTCTCCGTTCCCCCATCACCACTGCGCTCTTTGACCTACTCTGGATTCCAGTCAAGCAAGGTCTTGATTTTAAAATTCTCATCCTCGTTTTAAAATTCCTCCATGGCCTTGCCTCTCCCTGTGTCTGTAATGTCCACCAACTTCCCAACCCTCCGAGATCTCTGCATTCCGGCCTCTTGTGCATCCCTAATTTTAATCGCTCCATCATTGGCAGCTGTGCCTGCCACAGCACAGTCTCAAGCTTTGGAATTCACGACCTAGAATTCTCTGCCTCTCTCTCTCTCTCTCCTCCTTTAAAACATTCCTTAAAACCTAACTCATTGACCAAGATTTTGGTCATCTGAACTAATATCTCATGTGACTCGTTGTCATATTTTGTTTTATAATGCTCCTGTGAAGAGCTTTGGGAAACATTATTACATTGTAAAAGCACAACATACGTTGTTAAATGCAACAGCTGGAGGGATCAGTGACTTTCCACAAAGTAGCACACAATCCTCCCTCAGTTGTGCACAGGGACTTCTTCAATTTTGCGCTCAGGGCATTGGGAAGATTCAAACTGACACTGGCGTAGTCTATATAAAAATGTTCACTCTTCAAAGCTAAGCCGCTGCTTGTGAAGAGCTTTCAGCCATTGCCGAGATCTGGCTGTGCAAAGGCCGAGGTCTTTCTGCAATTTGCATAACAGCCCCTGGTGTAGTTGGAGAAACTGGTGCTAGGGTTGCTAGGGGAAATGTACCTTTTCTGAACAAGTGTCTTTATTCACTCAAGTCACACTTTAAACCAAAGACCAATCTGCAGCTGCAATCTGCACAAGGCAGGTGGGCGGGAAAGAAGATCGAGGCACTTTATAAATTCACAGTAAGAACCCGTTTGATTCAGATTACACATTTTCCTACGCTGTCTGCCCACAGAACAATCTTGTTCTGATTCATCGTGTTGAGATGCTGCACTGTGCATCAGTTGCCACTGTTGTAGTGCACCAGATTAAAGACAGAACGATTTGAAATATTTGCATTTCTTCTTTGCCTTTCACAACCACAAAGTGTCACAAAAATGCTTTACAGCCAATGAAACATTATTTGAAGTGTAATCACTATTGTATTGGAGTACGCCAGCTCCCACAAACGGTAACGTGATAATGACCCAGATCATCTGATTCAGTGATGTTGGCCCAGGACAATGGAGAGAACTCCCCTGCTCTTCTTCAAAATAGTTGCAGTTCGATATTTAACCTGAGAGGCCTGATGGGGCCTCTGGTTTAATGTCTTATCCAAAAGACTGAACCTCAGAGAGTGCAGCCTCAGAGAGCGCAGCACTCCCTCAGTACTGGCCCAATGACAGTACAGCACTCCCTCAGTACTGACCATCCAACAGTGCAGTGCTCCGTCAGTTCTGATACTTTGACAGTGCAGCACTCCTTCAGTACTGACCTTCCAACAGTGCAGCGCTCCATCAGTTCTGATACTTTGACAGTGCAGCACTCCTTCAGTACTGACCTTCCAACAGAGCACGACTCTCTCAGTACTGACCCTCTGACAGTGCGGCACTCCCTCAGTGCTGACATTCCGACAGAGCAACACTCCCTCAGTACTGACCCTCCAACTGTGCAGCGCTCCCTCAGTACTGACCCTCTGACAGTGCGGCACTCCCTCAGCACTGACCCTCCGACAATGCAGCACTCCCTCAGCACTGACCCTCCGACAATGCAGCACTCCGTCAGTACGGACCCTCCGACAGTGCGGCACTCCCTCAGTACTGACCCTCTGACAGTGCAGCACTCCCTCAGTACTGACCCTCCGACAATGCAGCACTGACCCTCCGACAATGCAGCACTCCCTCAGTACTGACCCTCCGACAATGCAGCACTCCCTCAGCACTGACCCTCCGACAATGCAGCACTCCCTCAGCACTGACCCTCCGACAATGCAGCACTCCCTCAGTACTGACCCTCCGACAGTGCGGCGCTCCCTCAATTTATCTGGATTATGGGCTTGAGTCTCTGGAGTTAACCTTGAGCTCACAAACTTTTGACTCAGAGTTGAGAGTGACTTACTGAGCAGGAGGGAAACACATTGTCGAATGCCATACATTCAGATTATTGGGGTGTTGGTGTTGTCTGATCTTAGCCAGGGGGAAGTATGAGGTTTGCCTAATTAACCTCCTAGTGTAGTCAGGGAAGTAGATCAGCCTGTAGCCCTCCACTGCAGTGACTGCCTCTGGATAACTTGTGGTTTGCAGACATCTAGCCAGGCTTGATACCACTACACAATCGAAAAGCCCACCAACATTCAAATATTTTCCTGGCCCCTCGAATAAAACTGACCACTTGAACTGTCTGCCAGACAGCTGGTGCTGCTCACCATACCATACCCCAGCTTTCAGCACCTTCAGCTAAAGAGGGCAGTTAACTGGTGATATAAGGACAGCGCCACACTCCAGGATTATAAAGCAGCAGCTTAATATCCAGCTAATGCTCGACTTCTCATTCAGTACACTTGGGAGCTGTGAGTCTTGTGATCCCCTCATCTCCTGCCTCAGAGGGAAGTAAAAAAACTCACGTGGTCAATCACAGGAACTTGCCATTGACTGCGAGCAAAAATATAACTAAGAGGAAACAGATTGACATGTGCCTCCCCGCCACTGCTCCATACCAACTACCTTACACAAACCTCACTTTAGTATACATGCAAATTGAAACCATAGTATCTTCGGTTAAAAACACTAACCTTTAACCAAGATCTCAAACTATATGAAACATTGCTCTATGTTTTAGCAAATGCCATTAATAATCCATGTCAGCCTATGTTATCTGGTGGTCTGTCAGAACCAGTGTGTTATGCAATGTCTATTGTATCCTGTGTATTAATAGAACCTGCATGCTATCTAGCGTCTGTTGGACTGTTTGAGTTATCTGGCCATAGCAGATCCAATCACACAGTACGTTGTAAACTAGTGAACACTGAATACCTCATGAATTGTGATGTCAGCTTATCTTAATTAGGTTCCAGTCAGGAGTGCAGTTGTTCCTCAGTAGTTTGCATCTTACAGTGTGATGCTCACTTGGTACTGCCCTTTGATAAAAGCAATTGGTAGCTGATTACGGAGCTCAGTAAAGCTCCCTCTACAGGCAAGATTTCCAGTCCCGCCAGCGACGAACGTCGTTATGGTCCAAATGCTAAAATTTGGAGATCAGCCAAAAGTCAGTTGACTGTTGTCCGCTCTCCAAATTTTCCTGTACCACCCACGATGATGCATGCCACTCGCAGGACCCAAAAATCCAGCCTACACTGTCCTCATCAATCAATCACTCCCAGGACAGCACGGGCTTAGATACAGAGTAAAGCTCCCTCTACACTGTCTCCATCACACATTCCCAGGACAGGTACAGCACGGGGTTAGATACAGAGTAAAGCTCCCTCTACACCATCCCCATCAAACACTCCAAGGACAGGTACATCACGGGGTTAGATACAGAGTAAAGCTCCCTCTACACTTTCCCAATCAAACACTCCCAGGGCAGGTACATCATGGGGTTAGATACAGAGCAAAGCTCCCTCTACACTGTCCCCATCCAACACTCCCAGGACAGGTACAGCACGGGGTTAGATACAGAGTAAAGCTCCCTCTACACTGTCCCCATCAAACACTCCCAGGACAGGTACAGTATGGGGTTAGATGCAGAGTAAAGCTTCCTCTACACTGTCCCCCATCAAACACTTCCAGGACAGGCACAGCACGGGGTTAGATACAGAGTAAAGCTCCCTCTACACTGTCCCCATCAAACACTCCCAGGACAGGTACAGCACAAGGTTAGATACAGAGTAAAGCTCCCTCTACACTTTCCCAATCAAACACTCCCAGGACAGGTACAGTATGGGGTTAGATGCAGAGTAAAGCTTCCTCTACACTGTCCCCCATCAAACACTTCCAGGACAGGTACAGCACGAGGTTAGATACAGAGTAAAGCTCCCTCTACGCTTTCCCAATCAAACACTCCCAGGACAGGTACAGCACGAGGTTAGATACAGAGTAAAGCTCCCTCTACGCTGTCCCCATCAAATACTCCCAGGACAGGTACAGCACGGGGTTAGATACAGAGTAAAGCTCCCTTTACACTGTCCCCATCAAACACTCCCAGGACAGGTACAACACGGGGTTAGATACAGGGTAAAGCTCCCTCTACACTGTCCCCATCAAACACTCCCAGGACAGGTACAGCACGGGGTTAGATACAGAGTAAGATTCTCTGTACAACTTTGTTCCTCTGGGTTTTAGGGACCACATTTAAATAACATCATTGGAAATATGTCCATCGCACGCTTACAAAGTGAGCAATAACATACTGAAACACCTCTTAAAGTTATCTCTTTGACCAAGCTTTTTGGTCTCCTGTGATATTAGCTCCTTAAGTGACTCGATGTCAAATTTGTTTGATAATCGCTCCTGTGATGTGTTTTGGGATGTTTCACTGTTTGAAAGATGCTATATGAATACAAGTTCCTGTTGAACTGAACTGAATCTCATTTCACATTAGATCCTTATGGACAGTAAACAAGGATCTCAAACTTGCTGTGTTTGTCTAGGGACCACTGTGATGAGGGAAATAACACCGTGGATCCCTAACAATCCTACTCCACCCGATTTCACTTATCAACGCAAAAGACCTCATCAGATTTAATGGGAAAAATGGAGCTGCTTTCGATGAGACGCCAATGGAGCCATGTCTGGCTCCATGCTAGAGAGCTTCTGTCTCATGTCTGGCTCCATGCTAGAGAGCTTCTGTCTCATGTCTGGCTTCATGCTAGAGAGCTTCTGTCTCATGTCTGGCTTCATGCTAGAGAGCTTCTGTCTCTTGTCTGGCTTCATGCTAGAGAGCTTCTGTCTCATGTCTGGCTTCATGCTAGAGAGCTTCTGTCTCATGTCTGGCTCCATGCTAGAGAGCTTCTGTCTCATGTCTGGCTCCATGCTAGAGAGCTTCTGTCTCATGTCTGGCTCCATGCTAGAGAGCTTCTGTCTCATGTCTGGCTCCATGCTAGAGAGCTTCTGTCTTATGTCTGGCTCCATGCTAGAGAACTTCTATCTCATGTCTGGCTCCATGCTAGAGAGCTTCTGTCTCATGTCTGGCTCCATGCTAGAGAGCTTCTGTCTCATGTCTGGCTCCATGCTAGAGAGCTTCTGTCTCATGTCTGGCTCCATGCTAGAGAGCTTCTGTCTCATGTCTGGCTCCATGCTAGAGAGCTTCTGTCTCATGTCTGGCTCCATGCTAGAGAGCTTCTGTCTCATGTCTGGCTCCATGCTAGAGAGCTTCTGTCTCATGTCTGGCTCCATGCTAGAGAGCTTCTGTCTCATGTCTGGCTCCATGCTAGAGAGCTTCTGTCTTATGTCTGGCTCCATGCTAGAGAGCTTCTATCTCATGTCGGGCTCCAGGTTCAGCTAGCTCCTCTTTGTTTTTAGCTTCACAGGTGCTGAAAATCCAATCTCGCAATTGTAAGTTGTAACAGTAACATAAATCTTGCTCCGTAAAACTACATTGTGGGGAGATGTGACATAGGGGTAACATCACTGGACTGGAAATCCAGAGGTCCAGGCTCATGCTCTAGGAACATGGGTTCAAATTTCACCACAGCAGCTGGTGGAATTCTAATTCAGTTCATAAATCTGGAATATAAAGCTAGTCTCAGTAATGGCGACCATGAAACTATCATTGATTGTTGTAAAAAGCCATCTGGTTCACTAATGTCCTTTAGGGAAGGAAATCTGCCGTCCTTACCTGGTCTGGCCCTACATGTGACTCCAGAACCACAGCAATGGGGTGGACTCTTAACTGTCCTCTGAACTGGTCTCACAAGCCACTCAGTTCAAGAGCAATTAGGGATGGGCAACAAATGATGGCTTTGCCAGTGATGCCCACATTCCGTGAAAGAATAAATCATGTTGTTGTGGCCCACACTTACGATGATTTATGTCACGCTCGCAGCCGCCAGTCTTGTGTGATGTCTTGCAAGTGGTGGGGTTAAGGGTTCTGGCCTGTTTTCTTACGTGGTCTTCAGGGGTGGCGATTTGGGTTAGTGACTTATATTTTGGAACCTGGGGGACCCTTGCGGACCCTACCACACTTTGAGAGACACCGCTCTAGTCAGAGTTTGAATCCTGAGCCCAGTGGTGGAAGGCCAGTGCACCAGCTCACTTGCTGTTCATGAAATCAATGGTGCAGCATTGGTAACCAAACCACACAAAGTGCTGATGAGTCAATGAAATAGTTAACTGCTGTCTTGAAGTTGCTCCATTGTGGTTAAGCGCAGAACGGAAATATTGTGTGTGTGTGTGTGTGAGAGAGAGAGAGTATCAGCCAGCCAGCAGGGGAAGGAGTGACTTGTTTTAGTTTCGAGAGAGCTCTGATCCAAGATACATCGTTGTTATGTCGGACACTGGAGTGTGTTTAAGCGTCTGAGAATGAATGAATCAGGGAATGGGACTGCCAGCGAGGTGCACCTCATCGAAGTCAGGGTCTTTGCTTCCGTTACCTCCTTTGTCCTGTTGGCTTTCTTCAACCTTGTGATCAATTACACTATCCTGAGTGAGGACCGTCTGCGATCTCAAGCCAGGTTTGTCTTGCTGTTCCACCTTTTGGTGTCTGGTCTGATCTACTTTGGCCTGAGCAGCACCTTCTACCTCCTCATTTACCTGGAGGTGGCCATATCAGCCTCATCTTGCGTGACCCTCCTCCTGTTCCTCATGATGAGTGGCTCCACCATTCTCCTGACCCTGACGGTGATGGCGGTCGACCGGTACTTCGCCATCTGCCACCCGCTCAAGTACAGCTCCTTCTGCACCCAGTGCAAAGTCTGGATTCTCAGCAGCCTGACCTGGGTGGTCTCAGCCATCATCCCTCTCATCCTGGTCTCCGAGCACATGAGGAGGGAGCCCAAGCTGGGAGAGACTGAGAGGTGCTCAGCCAGCAACCTTCCTTCCAGCTACAACATGAAGCAGACTTCCAAAATTCTGCTGATCTGCATCTGCACGGTCCTCATATTGTATAGCTACTTCAAAATACTGGTGGAAAGCAAGCGCATTGGGGTGCTGAATCGACGCAACAAGAGGGCGCGGAGCACCATCTTAATGCATGGGGTGCAGCTGGCGGTATACATAATCCCCACCTTCATCAACTTCATCCTCCACTTGGTAGCGCACGCTGGGAAGCTCCATGCAAACACCAAATCCCTCTTTGAGGTGCTAAACTTTGCCTTTTTCAGTCTGGCACAGTGCATTAGCCCTGTCATCTACGGCCTCCGCAAAGAAGAGCTGTGGGAGCTCACCTCCCACAAGTTTCCCTGCTTCCTATGGGATTTCAAGGGAACCCTAGAGTGGCTGGTACGGACGACCCTGCTCCTGCCCATGAAATCGAGCCCACCAGCTGCAGTCCAGATCTGCCCCGAGGTACTAACCCTGGTGGGCGAGGAGACTGCAGGAGCATGCACTAAGTAACGCCGCCTAACCCGTTTCTAGGTGTCCCTTGGGATTTATTGGGATTTTTCCACCTCTCACCAGCCCTGTACATGTTCAGCACACATAGTCCTCGATCTCTGGGAGATGGGCAGCAAGGACTCTGACTTTTATTGCTGGATATTTTCGTTAACTGTGACTAAACACGATGACTGAACGTTGATGACTAACAACTTCTCTTTCGCCTCCCCTAAATCCCCCCCCCCAGTCTCAAATAGTTTCTTCCGCTCTTGGTTCAAACACTTCAAAAAAAAGTTGGGATTACAGTCCAATGGGGGATTGGGAAGAAAACACTTCAAACTTTAGCTCTTTCAAAGAGCTGGCACTGACACGATGGGCTGAATGGCCGACTCCTGTTGTTCTAACTTTCAGAAACTTCAAGAAAAAAGTAAAGACCCTGGAGGGAATAAAACAAGGGTTTTAAAAAATCTGAAGGCAGCTCGATTTTCTCCATGGAGAACATTGGTTTGGGAAATGGGAGTAAATAAGAGAAACTAAATGCAGTTATAAGAAGAAAGGTTTGAATGAAGAAAGGCCATTAATGCGGTGAGCTAATTCAGGGCATGGTATTAATGTTTTGGACATTTTATGGCTCAAAGCTGAAAATAAACACTGCCTAAAAGCAAAGAGCATCAGTGCAAAATGTGAAAACTAACACTGCTTTTGGAGATGTCGAATTCCAAAGGAATTCAATGAAGGCAAGGTGGAGATATCTGCACAGACGGCTGACGAGGAACCGGAGATAATGTTCAAGCTGAACTCCCGGGATTGGTTGAGATTTTCGGTGATGTTCTGGCGAGCATGAAATGTTTGAAAATGTTTGAAATGAAATGTCACAACCTTAAAGTTGTCCGTATGACAGTCACTGTGGTGATTTTGCGGATTCGTTCCCCAAGCGCCTTACAGGAATGGGACTGAGTCTCCACTTGGGGCAATCAAAATGGCTGCCATGCCTGCAGGACAACCAAAATGTCTTAAAAACAGAAAATGCTGGAAATATTCAGCAGGCCTGGCAGCATCCGTGAAGAGAGGGAAACAGAGTTAACGGTCCAGGTGGAAAATGTCTTGTTGCCTTGCACCGTCTCAGTTCTGTCTTAGGATGATCCAGGAAAATGAAAAAAAAATGTGCAGAGGAACATTACTCTTCCTGTTGGCTTAATTGAGGCTGGAATTGACACTCTTTTTGTTGTCTTAGACTCAAAACTGCCGATTAGGAAGTCAACAGAACCGTGTGCAAGAGACTCTTGGTCTGGGAGCCTGCAACTAAGCTAATAATGTTTTTAAGTTGCTGTGAGGCTGTTTCATGTAAAATAAGGTTTGTGTGTTTCATGTATGATTATGTTTTTATAAGATTAAAGTAATCTGTGAATTGGAACTGCTTCACATTACATTGAAATCGGTCACTATTTTCTTTAAGGGATTGTATGATAAAGGAATTGCTGTGTAATTTATTTTGAAGTAGCATGTTTAACGGTCCACTTTTTAACAGTCATGGTTCAGTGGGTAGCACCCTCACTCTGAGTCAGAAGGTTGTGGGTTCACAATCCAACTCCAGAGAGCTGCGCAGGTGAAACACAGCTGACATTCTGAAGGGGTGCTGCACTGTCGGAGGGTCAGTACTGAGGGAGTGTTGCACCTACAGAGGGTCAGTACTGAGGGACTGGTTGCACCTTCAGAGGGTCAGTACTGAGGGAGTGTTGCACCTTCAGAGTGTCAGTACTGAGGAAGTGCTGCACCTTCAGAGGGTCAGTACTGAGGGAGTGTTGCACCTTCAGAGGGTCAGTACTGAGGGAGTTTTGCACCTTCAAAGGGTCAGTACTGAGGGAGTGTTGCACCTTCAGAGGGTCAGTACTGAGGGAGTGCTGCACTGCCGGAGGGTCAGTATTGAGTGAGTGCTGCACTGTTGGAGAGATGGTACTGAGGGAATGCTGCATTGTTGGAGGGTCAGTACTGAGGGAGTGCTGTACTGTCGGTCGATGCTAAGGGCGTGGTGCACTGTCAAGGGGTCTGTACTGAGGGAGTACTGCGCTGTCAGAGGGTTAGTACTGAAGGAGTGCTGTACTGTCAGAGGGTTCGTACTGAGAGAGTGCTGCACTGTCAGAGGGTCAGTACTGAGGGAGTGCTGCATTGTTGGAGGGTCAATACTGAGGGAGTGCTGCACTGTCAGATGGTCAATACTGAAGGAGCACTGCACTCAGATAGTCAGTACTGAGGGAGTGCTGCACTGTCGCAGGGTCAGTACTGAGGCTGTGCTGCACTGTCGGAGGGTCAGCACTGAGGGAGCGCCGCACTGTCAGAGGGTTAGTACTGAGGGAGTGTTGCACTGTTGGAGGGTCAGTACTGAGGGAGTGCCGCACTGTCGGAGGGTCAGCACTGAGGGAGTGCTGCACTATCGGAGGGTCAGTACTGAGGGAGCGCTGCACTGTCGGAGGGTCAGTACTGAGGGAGTGCCACACTGTCGGAGGGTCAGTACTGAGGGAGTGCTGCAATGTTGGAGGGTCAATACTGAGGGAGTGCTGCACTGTCAGATAGTCAGTACTGAGGGAGTGCTGCACTGTCACAGGGTCAGTACTGAGGCTGTGCTGCACTGTCGGAGGGTCAGCACTGAGGGAGTGCTGCACTGTTGGAGAGTCCGTACTGAGGGAGTGTTGCACTGTCGGAGGGTTAGTACTGAGGGAGTGCTGGACTGTCAGAAGGTCAGTACTAAGGGAGTGCTGCACAGTTGGAGAGTTAGTACTGAGGGAGTGCTGCACTGTCGGAGGGTCAGTACTGAGGGAGGGCTGCACAGTTGGAGAGTCAGTACTGAGGGAGTGCTGCCCTGTTGCAGGGTCAGTACTGAGGGAGTGCTGCCCTGTTGCAGGGTCAGCACTGAGGGAGTGCTGCACTGTCAGAAGGTCAGTACTGAGGGAGTGCTGCACCTGTCAGAGGGTCAATACTGAGGGATTGCTGCACTGTCAGAGGGTCAGTACTGAGGGAGTGTTGCACTGTCAGAGGGTCAATACTGAGGGAGTGCCGTACTGTCGGAGTGTCAGTACTGAGGGAGTGCTGCACTGTTGGAGGGTCAGTTCTGAGGGAGTGCTGCACTGTCGGAGGGACAATACTGAGGGAGTGCTGCACTGTCGGAGGGTCAATACTGAGGGAGTGCTGCACTGTCAGAGGGTCAATACTGAGGGAGTGCTGCACTGTCAGAGGGTCAATACTGAGGGAGTGCTTTTTAACAGCAACTTGGATTTATAAAGTGCCTTTAATATAATAAAATGCTCCCCAGGGCACTTCACCACAGCACTTATCAAACAAAATTTGACCCCATGCCTCATAAGGAGACATTAGAATGGTGACCAAAAGCTTGGTCAAAGAGGTTGGTTTTAAGACGCCTCCTAAAGGAGGAGAGAGAGGTGGAGGGGTTTAGGGAGGGAATTCCAGAGGTTAGGGCCCAGGCAGCTCAAGGCCCGGGACGCCAATGGGGGAGTGGAGGAGTAGGGGGATGCTCAACAGAATAGAATTTCACTCTCCTCACAGGAGACTCAGCACAATGTGATACCTCACAGTTTCAGGGGTGTAAGTAGCACTTTAGATTTTTTTTCACATCGTATATATTTAGGAACCAATTTTGAGTTGTCAGCATTTCTCTGGGCTATTTATTTTACACTTTGTTAGCGGTTTGATATAACTGAGTGTCTTGCTGGGCCGTTTCAGAGGACATTTGAGAGTCAACCACGTTGCTGTGGGTCTGGAGTCACATGTAGACCAGACCGGGTGAGGACGGCAGATTTCCTTCCCTCAAGGGACATTGGTGAAGATGATGGTGAACCTTCCACATGTAAAACGTTACATGTTTCTGTAACTTTTGGATTGTCTGGTAGCTGTGTAACTTAGCGTGTCCGTCAGTGTTTCCCTGAGCTTTCCTCCTCTCATCCTGCCCAAGGTCTAAAGCCAACAGCCCCCAACCGTCCAACTCACTCTTCCTCCTCCCTGCACTCTCTGTTAAAATCAGGACCGTTTTAAACTCTTTCCCTATGGATGTTCTCATCTCATTAATCTTCCTTCCTCCCTACAGGCTTAAAATCAAAACTTCCTTTCACTTTACTGTTACTCCCTGTTTGGCCTCAGATCTCCATCCCTACACTTCTCAAACTTGACGGGGTCCTGCACTCCAGTTTGTTCAGCTAAAGAATCTCCCCCTAAGAGGACCTGACTGCTTCAGTTACACAGGGTATTGGTGAGACCACATCTGGAGCACTGCGTATAGTATCAGTCTCCTTATTTAAGGAAATATATAAATGCATTAGTAGCAGTTCAGAGAAGATTTAGTGGACTAATACCTGGAATTGGCAAGTTGTCTTATGAGGAAAGGCTGGATAGGCCAGGCTTGTATCCGCTGGGGTTTAGCGAGATGGAAGCTCTTAATAAAACAAATTATTTTTTCAGCTGTGTTGTTTAGGAGCATTAACCAGGCAGGAAAGAGCTGTGTAATTGTAATAAGGTTGAGTTAATGCAGCATGGCACTCTACTGAACACCTTAAACACGGGTCCCTCTGGTTACTGACCCTCCTGCCAGTGGAAACAGTTTCTCTTTATTTACTCAATCAAAGCCCCTCATGACTTTAAACACCTCGATTACACCTCTGCATAATCTTCTTTATTGCAAGAACAACCCCAGTATCTTCAGTCTTCCACAAAGACAGACACACCATAGAAGAAGGCCATTTGGCCCGTCATTCCTATGTCATAACTGAAGTCCCTCATTGCTGGTACCATTCTTGTAAATCTCCTCCGCACCCTCTCCAAGGCCTTGGCATCCTTCCTAAAGTGTAGGTCCAAAACTCGCACATAATGCTCCAGCTTATCCAGCACAGACACGATGATCGAATGGCCTCCTTCTGTGCTGTAAGTTTTCAATGTTTCTATGTTTATGTTTCTGAGACCGTACCAGTGACTTATGAAGTTTTAGCGTAAGTTTCTTGTCTTGGTCTTCATTGTTTCTGTTAAACCAAGGAGTGTGAGCTTTTCTACAGACTTCTCATCTTGTCCTTCCACCTACTGTATTAGCAAATTATTCCAAAGTGGAATATACAACCTAACCCAATGCCAACCTTTTCCCGTATCCTTACAGGTAGCAGAACAGGAATCAGAAAGGATGACTTCTATTTATTATGGTTTCATCTTTCAGAGACATCCCAAAGGGCTTCACAAACAATGAATTAATTAGCAGCATTGGTTACACGGTCAAGGGTTTTATTCCCAGGGATTTTGAAGGTTAAGGGGATGACTTGATCAAAGTTTATAAACTGTTAAGGGGAATGTAGACAAGGTAGGTAAGAGAAACTATTTCTGCTGATTGGGGAGTGTGGGGCTCTGGGGCAGAGTCTAAAAATGAGAGGCAAACCTTTCAGGAGTGAAATTAGGAAACACTGCGCACAAAGTGGGGTGGAAGTTTGGAACTGTCTTCCGCAAACAGCGATTGATGCTGGATCAATTATTAATTTTAAATCTGAGATTGATTGACTATGTGAACCAAAGCTATTTGTGGATGTGAGGTAAAGGCAGTATAGGGAGTTAGGTTACAGATCAGCCATTATCTCATTGAATGTCAGGACCGAGGGGCTGACGACCTGCTCCTGTTCCTGTGACTGTTGCTATTTGAGCAAACAAGTCACAGCCATTTTGTGTACAATCAATCTTAGAAATTGCACACAACAATGAAAGTAATGAGCAGTTAATCTTTGGAGGATTGTTGGGTAGGAAACTGGCACAATTCACTGCTCTTCAAATAGTGCAACAGGATCAATAGCATCCAACAGAACAAGACAAAACCTCAGCTGGATACTCTGGAGACGTCAGCACCATAATCCAGGCTGGCACTTCTGGAGACAGTACTGAGAGCTGCACTGTCGGAGAGTCAATACTGAGGGAGCGCCGAACTGTTAAAGGGTCATTAGAGATGGCATGCTAAACTGTAAGGGGGGTCATTACTGAGGGAGCACCACACTGTTGGAGGGTCAGTACGAGGGAATGCTGCATGGTCAGAGGGTCAGTACTGAGGGAGTGCTGCACTGGCAGAGGGTCAGTACTGAGGGAGTGCCGCACTGTTGGTGGGTCAGTACGAGGGAATGCTGCACAGTCAGAGGGTCAGTACTGAGGGAGTGCTGCACTGTCAGAGGGTCAGTACTGAGGGAGTGCTGCACTGTCAGAGGGTCAGTACTGAGGGAATGCTGCACAGTCAGAGGGTCAGTACGAGGGAATGCTGCACGGTCAGAGGGTCAGTACTGAGGGAGTGCTGCACTGTCAGAGGGTCAGTACTGAGGGAATGCTGCACTGTCAGAGGGTCAGTACTAAGGGAGTGCTGCACTCTCAGAGGGTCAGTACTGAGGGAGTGCTGCACTGTCAGAGGATCAGTACTTAGGGAGTGCTGGACTGTCAGAGGGTCAGTACTGAGGGAGTGCTGCACTGTCAGAGGATCAGTACTGAGGGAGTGCTGCACTGTCGGAGAGTCAGTACTGAGGGAGTGCTGCACTGTCGGAGGGTCAGTACTGAGGGAGTGCTGCACTGTCGGAGGGTCAGTACTGAGGGAGTGCTGCACTGTCGGAGGGTCAGTACTTAGGGAGTGCTGGACTGTCAGAGGGTCAGTACTTAGGGGGTGCTGGACTGTCAGAGGGTCAGTATTGAGGGAGTGTTAATATTTTTGGAGGGTCAGTACTGAGGGAGTGTTGCACTGTCGGAGGTGCTATCTTTCTGATGAGAGTTTAAATTGAGGCCCCATCTGTCCTCTCAAATGGTGATTCAAGGTCCAATGGCACAATTATCCTATTGCTGTTTGCTGAGCACAAGTTGGCTGCCACCTTCCCTACATTACAACAATGACTACACTGCAAAAGTACTTAATTGGCTGTAGCACATTGAGATGTCCTGAGGTAGTGAAAGGCACTGTAGAAATTTGGAGAGTAGATGGTGACATACTGGTAATGTCACTTGACTAGTAATCCAGAGGCCCAGGCTAATGCTCTGGGGACAGGGGTTCAAATCCCACCACGGCAACTGGTGGAATTTCAATTCAATTAATAAATCTGGAATATAGAGGCAGTCTCACTAATGGTGACCATGACAACTATCATCAATTGTCAAAACCCATTGAGTTCACTAATGCCCTTTAAGGAAGGAAATCTGTCATCCTTGCCTACATATGTGACTCCAGACCCACAGAAATGTGGTTGACTTTTAAATGGCCTGGCAAGCTACTCAGTTCATGGGCAATTAGGGGTGGGCAACAAATGCTGGCCTTGCCAGTGACGCCCACATTCCGTGAAAGAATAAAGAAAAATTCTCTCTTTCTTAACCAAAGTACAGCAACTCCATCAATGCACCGGACTGTCGGAATAGATAAACTGTTGGCGTAGGGTTCAAAGCCTCTGAGCTAGAGGTGAGAGTGCTCCAAACTGATCCAACATAGCAAACAGGAGCAGGGGCTGCTGTCTGATTCCCCCTCTCCACTGGATAGTGATGCTGTGGCTTATTGGGATAATCCAACTGCACCCCAACCCTCAGCACACAGTCAAACCTGGAGCCGCTCTGGTCTGTGGGTCTCAGAGACAGAGGAGCATACAACCACTGAGTCACAGAGGATTTATATTAAACCTATAATGGGACTGTCAATGTGAAGGAGTTCCAGGGTGAGCCAATGGGACTAATTGGATAGCTCTTACAAAGAGCCTGCACAACCACGATGGGCCGAATGACCTTCCTGTGATTAATCAAATTGGCGATATTGTTGAAGGGGCTATGGGGAAAAAGGCAGAAAAGGAGAGCACAAGAGAGGGAAACAAGGACATTCGACTCCCTTGAGCCTGCTCTTCCACTTAATAAGCTTGTGGTTGATCTTCTAACTCAACTCCACTGTCCGCTCTATCCCCATAGCCCTTGATTGCTGAAGTATTGACAAATCTCTGACTTGAATGTACTCAAGGACTGAGCATCTACGTCCCTCTGGGGCAGAGAATTCCAAAGGTTCACGACCCTTTGAGCAGCGGGGAGGGGTGGGTTTAATTGGATAGCTTTTTTGGAAAGCCAGCACAGGCAGAATGGGCCGAATGGCCTCCTTCTGAGCTGTATCATTCCATGAGTATGAGAAGTGCATTTTTTAATCTTATTGTTGGAAGCAGCTGCAAGTAATTTCTGAGACAAATCTGTCTATTTTTACCATGTACTAAATATACTTTAACACTTCCTCTGGATTGCTTAACTCAGACAGCCATCGACTGGAAAACTCTCAGATCCTTTTCCACTTATAGTGTTCCATTAACCCTTACAAAGGCGGTTTAAAAAAAACAGCAAGAAAGAACTCACATTAACACAGCGCCTTTCACAGCCTCAGAATGTTTCAAAGTGTTTCACCGACATTGAAGGACTTACTTTGATGAACTGTATTTCTGCATCTTCAGGAGAGGAGAGAAAGCTGAAAGATGAGTATTTCCCAGCGCACAAGTATCTGGGAGTCTAGCATCAGGCGAGATGTTAAACTAGGGCCTTGTCTGCCCTCTCATTTGGGCATAAAAGATCCCACGGCCACTATTGGAAGTTGAGCAGGGGAGTTCTTCCTGGTGCCCTGGGGCCAATGTTTCGCACTGAACCAACACCGGGAGAACCAGCTTTACTGGTCATTCATCCCGATTTGTGGATCGAAGTTGCTGCCTTACTGTAAAAGTCAATTTTTTAATAATTCATTAGCAAGATGGAGGCATTGATGGCAAGGCTGGCATTTATCGACCACCCCAATGTCCCTGAGAAGATGGTGGTGAGCTGTCAGCTTGGACTGATCATAGTGCTAGAATAGAGTGTCTAGCCAGGCCACCTCAGAGGGCAGTTAAGAGTCAACTACGTTGGAATGGAATCACGTACCATCCCAGACCGGATAAGGACACCAGGGCCAGGATTGTTCAGTCGGCGTGCGGGGGTGGTCCCGATACGCCAGCGGGTAAAATGACGCGCGATGACATCAGGCGTGCGTCCCGACGTCATCGCGCTGTCTCGCGATGTTTCGTTTGGTGGGCGCACGCTGGAGTTGGCTGCGCGCCCGCCTATAATCGATAGGCCTATTAAGGCCATTAACAAATCAATTAACGTCAAGTTAACGCTGCCCGTCCAACCTTACGATTGGCGGGGCAGGCGAAAAAGCCAAGCGGCCTTTACCTTTTTTTAGGAAACCTCATCCACGAGCGGGATGAGCCTTCCCAAAGCTTTTATGAATTAAAAGAAAAGGCTTTCCTGAAAAATAAAAACATGTCCCATCTCACATGACACCGTCACATGAGATGGGATGTGTTTCATTAAATTTTTATTGACTTGATTTATTATTTTCGATCTCCTTGAGGCAGGTCCGTGCGCCAAAGAGCGCTGGCCCCGACTCTCCCTCCTCCCCGCGCACCCCCCCCACTGCCTGCACAGGTAGTGCTGAGCATTACCGCTTGTGTAGTATGTTGGGCGGGCCTTAATTGGCCTGCCCGCGTAAAATGGCAGTGCGGAGCCGATGGCGGGCAGCGGTCAGCTTGACCGCCCCTGCCTGCTCCCGCCAAGCCTGACCGACGGGGGGAAAAGTTCAGGCCCAGGTTTCTGCCCCAACAAACCTGAATGAATCAGTTGCGTTTCGACAGCTTTTCATGATTCATTTTTACTGAGACCAGAATTTTTATTTCCAGTTTTTTTTTTCTCAAGCTGAATACAAATTCTGAAACTGCCCCATTTGTGGAACTTAAACTCGCTCTCTACAGGATCACAAGTCCAAGCCCCTTAGGTCTCTAACACAAAGCAGATTGGTGGCTGCAGATGCTGGAAATCTGAAATAAAATTGAAAATGCTGGAAGTACTCAGCCAGTCAGACAGTGTCTGTGGAGAGAAACAGAGTTAACATTTCAGATCAATCACCCAGGTACATAGCATCACCATGACACCACTGTGCCCAGAAATGGATTGTCTGTGAAGCATTTGGAGGATGTGAAAGGCACTAAGCCAGTGAAGTTTCTTGCTTGATACAGGTAACGTTCTGACTATGTGCTCCCTACACCTTGATCTCCAAAAGTCTGAGTGCACCAACAGAGTCCCCAGTGGAAACACGTCAGAACATTACCATTCTTACCATCTTAGCAACTGCAAATCACTCTTAAATAGCAAACTCTCATTCTGACAAAGCACGTCCCACACTTTATAAAATGTTTAAGCAAATGTGGGTTCATTTTCCATTGTATTATTTCACTGCCTCGTTAGAAAGGTTATCATTCATAACCTCTGCTTTCTACAAACAAACAAATGAGTTAGGAGCAGAAGTAGGCCACTCGGCCCCTCGAGCTTGCTCCACCATTCAGTAAGATCATGGCTGATCTGATTGTAACCTCAACCCCACATTCCTGCCTGCCCCTGATAACCTTTCACCCCCTTGATAACCAAGAATCTATTTGTCTCTGCCTTAAAATATTCAAAGACTCTGCCTCAACCACCTTTTGAGGAAGAGAATTCCAAAGACTCACAACCCTCTGAGAGAAAAAGTTTCTCCTCAACTTTGTCTTAAACGAGCGACCCCTTATTTTTAAACAGTGACTCCTGGTTCTGGACTCTCCCACAAGAGGAAACATCCTTTCCACATCTGCCCTGTCAAGACCCCTCAGGATCTTATATGTTTCAAGCAAGTCGCCTCTCACTTTTCTAAACTCCAGCAGATGCAAACCTAGTCTGTCCAACCTTTCTTTTTATCATCCTTCCAATCGAGGCAGTGCTTTGCATCTTTGCTTGTGGTGCAATTGTACCGCCTCGTTTGTGGTATTTCAGTTTGTTATCATTAAGTTTTTGAAAGTTCCTGTTGAATCTGTGTCCACCGCCCTTTCAGGCAGCACCTTCCAGATCACACAACTCGCTGTGTGAAAAAAACAATCTCTTCATCTCCCCCTCTGGTCCTTTTACCGATTCTCTTCAATCTGTGTCCCTCTGGTTACCAACCCTCCTGCCACTGGAAACACTTTCTCCTTATTTACTCTGTCAAAGCATCTATGATTTTGAACGCCTCGATTAAATCTCTACTTAAACTTGAATGATAACTCTTGAAAGGGAATTGAATACCAAATACCTTAGAACCAAGGATATAATCTCAGGATAAACGGTTGGCCATTTAAGACCGAGATGAGGAGGAATTTCTTCACTCAGAGGGTGGGTGAATCTTTGGAATTCTCTACCCCAGAGAGCTGTGGAAGCTCAATCATTGAGCATGTTCAAGACAGAAATTGATAGATTTCTGGATAATAATGACATCAAGGAATATGGAGATAGTGTGGGAAAGTGGCATAGAGGTAGATGATCAGCCACGATCGAATTGAATGGCGGAGCAGATTCAATGGGCCGAATGGCCTACTCCTGCTCCTTTGATAAATATTTCAAAAGGAAATACTTGCGGGGAAAGAGCAGGGGGTGAGTGGGACTAATTGGATAGCTCTTTCAAAGAGCCAGCACAGGCACAATGGGCTGAATGGTCTCTCTTTGTGCTGTATGACCTCTGGTTCTACCTCCAGTAGAGTAGAGAAAAATAGAAGGAAGAATAAAAGGATCTTCTCCTAAAGCTGAAGTCCAAACTGATAAAAGAGAGATAAAAACAAAAAACTGCGGATGCTGAAAATCCAAAACAAAAACAGAATTACCTGGAAAAACTCAGCAGGTCTGGCAGCATCGGCGGAGAAGAAAAGAGTTGACGTTTCGAGTCCTCATGAAGGGTCATGAGGACTCGAAACGTCAGCTCTTTTCTTCTCCACCGATGCTGCCAGACCTGCTGAGTTTTTCCAGGTAATTCTGTTTTTGATAAAAGAGAGACTTGCATTTCAACAGTCCCTTTTACAACATTGGTGCCATCCCAAAACACTTCACAGCCAATGAAAGTACTTTGGGAAGCCTAGCCACTGTTGTAACAAAAATAAACTATAATCTGATTTTGAACTTGCCTGTAAATGATTTATTAACCATAAAATGGTAACTTGGCGTGTTATAAAAGCTCCTGACATGGAGGCCATCTCAACAGAGCTGAATGAAGCTTCAGTTTAAAATGACCATTTTAAATGGGACCAATGTCTCGAAGGGAGCGGGAACCAGTACCCTATAATTTTGTTCTATTTTTTAATTGTGGTGGAGACAGGCTGCTGATTCCAGATCTCCCAGGGTTTGTGAGGCCTGCGAATTGCTGATCTCCAGCAGGTCACATGAGCTGGTCTTGGTTTAGCTAAACCTGCAGTTTACTATTATCTCAACTGTTTACACAAGCCCGAGGCCAGAGAGAGAGAGAGAGACATCAGCATACCCTGGGAAAACTCTTGACCTCTAATTGTTAGCTGTGGCTCAGCTGCCATTAATGCTGTGGGTTTTCTTATTTTACGATGTGTTCTTTTAATTCGCAGTCTGTTTCTTGGGAATCTGGTTTCTGGTTTGCCAGAGAACCTGACTGCGGGAAAACTGTTTACTGACTTCTACCAGTCATTAAACTTTGATTGTGCTGTTTTTCTGTGCTTTCACTACCAGCTTATGCTCTCCCATCAGTCTCCCCTCTTCTTGCTCTCCACATGGTCTCTATCTCACTCTTTATGTTTCTGTGTGTCTCTCTGCTCTCTCCATTTCATTGTATCCTAACTGATATTTTTCTTTCACTGTCTGTTGTTCTATTTGTCACACCCTCTGTCTCATGCCTCACTATCCTTTTTCTTCACCTTCCTCACCTCCTTCCACTCTCTCATCTGTTTATATTGTCCGCTTCCTGATTCTCTGCTCCCTCTATCACAGTCTATGTTGTGATCAGCTGTGGCCCAGTGGGTGGCACTCCCAGCTTTGAACCAAAACGGTTGTGGGTTCAAGTCCCAGGGCAGAGACAGGAGCACATAATCCAGGCTGACATTAAATTAGGATTGGGCAGCGGATGGTGCTGCACTGTCGGAGGGTCAGTACTGAGGGAGTGCCGCACTGTCGGAGGGTCAGTACTGAGGGAGTGCCACACTGTCGGAGGGTCAGTACTGAGGGACAGCTGCATTGTTAGAGGGTCAGCACAGGGAGTGCTGCTCTGTCAGAGGGTCAATATAGAGGGAGTGCTAGGATAAAAGCAAAAAAACTGCGGATGCTGGAAATCCAAAATAAAAATAAAAATACCTGGAAAAACTCAGCAGGTCTGGCAGCATCTGCGGAGAGGAGCACAGTTAACGTTTCGAGTCCGTATGACTCTGCTGAAGAGTCATGCGGACTCGAAATGTTAACTGTGTTCCTCTCCGCAGATGCTGCCAGACCTGCTGAGTTTTTCCAGGTATTTTTATTTTTGAGGAAGTGCTACTCTGACAGAGCGTCAGTACTGAGGGAGCGCCGCACTGTCGGAGGGTCAGTACTGAGGGAGTGCCGCACTGTCAGAGGGTCAGTACTGAGGGAGCGCCGCACTGTCCGAGGGTCAGTACTGAGGGAGTGCCACACTGTCGGATGGTCAGTACTGACAGAGCGCTGCACTGTCAGAGGGTCAGTACTGAGTGAGCACTGCATTGTCGGAGCATCAGTAGGGAGGGAGTGCTGCACAGTTGGAAGGGGAACACTGCACTGTGAGGGGACAAGGATGGCGTTAGGTGAACAGCCCTTGGTGTGAGTTAGAATGCAGGCAACAGAGTTTGGGATGGGCTGAAGTTTACAGCAAGTGCAAGTCGGGAGGCTGGCCAGACTATAATATGTCAAAATATTCAGAAGAAGAGGGGATAAACTGGGAGAGAGAGCGCGAGTGGCGGGGAACAATGTTTGTTCCTGATACCTAACAACGTGAAGAAATATGTGACCATATTGAAAGTGGCTTTTGAATATTTGCCAAGCAGGATGTGAGATGTGCTGAATATGTATTTCTGTGATTTGTTTTTTTTTTCTTGCCTTATCAGCAACATCTTTTGCTGTTTGGTGTTATATTTTCACAGGCTTTCAAAAAAGCCAAAAGATAGGCAGCGCCAATTCCAGGAAGCGAGGTAGCTTCAGATTCCAGTAGCAGCGGATGCTCACTTTACATTTTAAAAAATCCCCATTCGTTGTGGGACAACTCCCCCTCGCTTAGTTCACCTATCACACCCCTGTGCACCCTGACCCACATTGGCTCCTGTTCCATTAACACCTCGATTGTAAAATTCTCATCCTCGTGTTCAAATCCTACCATGGAACTCGCCCCTCCCCGTCTCTGTAGCCTCCTTCGGCCCCTACAACCCTTCGAGATCTCTGCGCTTCTCCAATTCTGGCCCCTTGGTCCATCAACGATTTCCATCGCTGACTGTTCAGCTGCCCAGGGCCCAAGCTCTGGAATTCCCTCCCTACACCTCTCCACCTAGAACCTCCTCTTTGACCAAGCTTTTGGTCACCTGTCCTGATATCTTCTTATGTGGCCCAGCGTAGGCTTGTATTTGATCACATATCAGGAAGCACTTTGGGATGTTTTACTAGGTGAAAGGCACCATATAAATGCAAGGCTTTGTTGTTGAAACATTAAGCCATTCTGTTAGATGGCTGTTGAATAATTCTGTTTTTTCTCACTACTTCCGTATCTGGCCAGCCAGAAGAGACTAAAAGATATACAAGAGGGAAGTGAAAGAGGCCAAGCAACAATTAATGGTCAGGCAGCGACTGACTAATAACCAAATGGGAAGCTCAGGAGTGCAAGTGCCTAGTGAGAGAAACTAAATTTAGTTGTTCGTCAAATGCAAGGATAAATTGGCAGAACTCACAACAGGGTGAGCCACTCAAATTTCATGACTTTATCCTGATGCACCCTGATCTTGACCCTTGGTGCATGACCTTTAGTTCGAAGTAGACTTGGATGAAGAGCATAAAGGTCTCCCATTCTGCCCTGAAGCCTTTACGGTCTGGAGGGGCTTATGACACCCCTTTGGAAACAGCTGAAAACACACTGCACGACTGAACCAGTTTAAAGTTCCAGTCACTGTTGCTGTGTAGGTGATCATACATGTGGCCATGTAGAACTCAAAAATCCAAAGCAACATTGAGGTGAATAACTTGTTAATACACAGCAGGGCAACTCACTGCTTTTTGAATAGTACTGTGGGGATCTTTAACATCGATCCAAGCAGGCAGACAGGCCCTCAGTTTGATGTGTGTCAGTGTGAGCGCTCTTACCTCTGAGTTGGAAGGTCATGGGTTCAAAGATAGGGAGAGGTGAGACCATGTAGGGGATATGAACACATGGAGGATCATTTTAAAATTGAGGCATTGTCACTCTGGGATCAATGTAGATCAGACAGCACAGGGAGCGATAGGCTAACGGCACTTAAGTTAACAGAGGGTGGAAGATGGGAGGAGGATGGACAGGAGAGTGTTAGAAAAGTCGAGTCTGGAGAGTTTCAGTAGCAGATGGGCTGAGGTAGTGATGGAGACAGATGTTGCGGAGATGGGTTCATATTTATAATGGAAGCTATGGCACCATCACAGGCAGGAGGAAGTAATTACAGTGTGACATGTTTACACAGACAAATCTCACTATTAATGTTGGCACAGGAATTGATAGTGGAAATTTAAACATAATGTGTGTGCCTGGTCCAAATATCCCTTGTGCTGTTCCCCTAAAGACTATACTGCTTCAGTCTTGTGCAAGGAATCAGATATATTTAAAATAAAATGAGAAAAAGAAGATTGATTCTGGTTCCAAAATCTTAGATATTAATCAATGTCATATCTTTTACTGCCTCACTCACTTCCTAGATATGATCTCTCTGGGTAGATTGATTTGCATTTTAAATTTGTGCATCTGAGTGGGCGGGTAGCAGTTCCCACTGGTTGCAAATATATCCTTCTATACTTAGAGCGGGCATTCAAATAGCTTGCAAGCCACTATGAAGAGATTGCAGGCCCCCCAATCTTCCACTTCTGAAAGTGCTGACTAATTCTGGAGTATCCAGTCTGTTACTGTCACCAAGACCTAAATCCTTTGCTCTCTGGCGGTGCTATTGTAATCCTATGTAACAAAAGTTAAAATGGATTCTGAAATAAATAGCACCTTTCACCACCTAGGAGTTCCCAAAGGGCTTCACCGCCTATGAAGCACTTTAAGTATAGTCACTCTTGCAATTTGGGAGAAGCGGCAGACAATTTACACTCTTGCCTCCGAGTCGGAAGGCTGTGGATTCGAGGCCCACTCAAGCGGTTTGAGCCCTATAATCTGAGCCAACTCTCCCAATGCAGTACTGAGGGTCAGTAATGAGGGAGCACTGCACTGGCGGTGGTCAGTAATGAGGGAGCACTGCACTGGCGGAGGGTCAGTAATGAGGGAGCACTGCACTGGTGGAGGGTCAGTAATGAGGGAGCACTGCACTGGCGGAGGGTCAGTAATGAGGGAGCACTGCACTGGCAGAGGGTCAGTAATGAGGGAGCACTGCACTGGCAGAGGGTCAGTACTGAGGGAGCACCGCACTGTCAGGGGATCAGTATTGAGGGAGTGCTGCACTGTCGGAGGGTCATTAATGAGGGAGCACTGCACTGTCAGAGGGTCAGTACTGAGGGAGCGCTGCACTGTCAGAGGGTCGGTACTGAGGGAGCGCTGCACTGTCAGAGGCTCAGTACTGAGGGAGCGCTGCACTGTCGGAGGGTCAGTACTGAGGGAGTGTTGCACTGTTGGAGGATTGATAGTGGACAAGCCTGCAGACAAATCACTAGAAAATGTACTCTTTGGCAACATAAAGCTGATAGTAAGGAAAGAACCTCTTTGAAAAGCATAAAATATAAAATGACCAAGTCACGTTAAATCCTGAATATTACTTTACAATAAAGCCGGACTATGAAAGTAGAAGATTAAAATCAAAGTAGTTTTGAAGCAATACCACGATTATTTTAGGGGGAGATTGTGGCGTAGTGGTAATGTCGCTGGACTAATAACCCAGAGACCCAGGTTAATGCTCTGCGGACATGGGTTCAAATCCCACCATGGCATATGAATTGGGGGCACTTGTCCTGTAGGTCACTCAGCCCCTCGAGCCTGCTCCACCATTCAGTAAGATCATGGCTGATCTGATTGTAACCTCAACCCCACATTCCTGCCTACCCCCGATAACCTTTCACCCCCTTGTTAATCAAGAATCTATCTAGCTGTGTCTTAAAAATATTCAAAGACTCCGCTTCCACCACCTTTTGAGGAAGTGAGTTCCAAAGACTCACAACCCTCTGAGAGAAAAAAATTCTCATCTGTCTAAAATGAGTGACCCCTTATTTTTAAACACTGACCCCTAGTTCTAGATTCTCCCACAAGAGGAAACATCCTCTCCACATCCAGCCTGTCAAGACCCCTCAGGATCTTAGAGGCCTCTTCCTCTTCTAAAATTCCAGTGGATACAAGCTTAGCCTGTCCAGCCTTTCCTCATAAGACAACCTGCCCATTCCTGGTATTAGTTTAGTAAAGCTTTGCTGAACTGCTTCTAACGTATTTACATCTTTCCTTAAATAAGGAGACCAGTACTGTACACAATACTCCAGATGTGGTCTCACTAGTGCCCTTTACAACTGAAGCATAACCTCTCTACTTTTGTAATCGAATCCCCTCATAATAAGCAATAACATTCTATTAGCTTTCCTAATTACTTGCTTTACATACATACTAGCCTTTTGTGATCCATGCATTAGGACACCCAGATCCTTCTGAATCTCAGAGCTCCAAAATCTCTTACCGTTTAGATAATAAGCTTCTTTTTAATTCTTCCTGCCAAAATGAACAATTTCACATTTTCCTTCATTTGCCAGATCTTTGCCCACTCACTTAACCTATCTATGTCCCTTTGTGCTCTTCACAATTTACTTTCCTATCTATCTTTGTGTCATCAGCAAATTTAGCCACCATATCTTCGGTCCCTTCATCAAAGTCATGTAAGTAAATTGTAAAAAGTAGTGGCCCCAGGAACGGCAGCTGGTGGAATTTAAATTCAATTAATAAATCTGGTATATAAAGCTAGTCTCAGTAATTGTGGCCATGAAACTATCATCGATTGTTGTAAAAACCCATCTGGCTTGTCCTGTAGGGAAGGAAATCTGCCGTCCTTACCCGGTCTGGCCTACTTGTGACTCCAGACCCACAGCAACGTGGTTGACTCTTAACTGCCCTCTGAAATGGCCTCAAGGTCATTTCAAGGGGAATTAGGGATGGGCAACACATGCTGGCCTTGCCAGCGATGCTCACATCCCAAGAAAGAATAAATAAAGAAAAATGATTTGGCGTACGATGAACTGGACTAGTGTGGCCGGCAGGGCTAGAGGGACCAACCTGCAGGATGTTTAAAACAGAGTTGGGAGGCTGGATGAGTTATCACTGTGAAAGGAAGTGAATTCTGAACATGTCACAGATACACAAGACTTGCAGAGGAAGTAGTTTTATTTAGAAGCCATTTTCTTTTGAATAAAAATCACAAGAATCCAGGACAATGTTTACAAGGAAAAATTAGCAGGCATATTATCACTGAGAGGTGGTGTGGAATCTTGAGCTTTCTGCAATTCTTAATCCACCCCATCGCATTCTCACACACGCAGGCAGTGCAGATTACAGACTCTGAATGGCATTATGAATCAATGCAGAGCAGCGTCGTTCTACCGCTCAGCCAAAGAGTGAAGGCCGCTCTGTGACGACAGCACAAGCTGCTTCCACTTCATGCTGACGGAGGGGGGGGGGGATGTAGTGTAAACCTGCCTCACCAAACTGCAAAACGAATTTCCAACTGGAAAGCCCTAACTCCTGGTTGATGACTACAAGGTATCAGTGCCAGTGACTGCTCTGTACTGATGCTATGGTTCTGCTGTGAATACAGCCTAACGCTCTGTGATCACAGAATCACACAGCACAGGAGGAGGTCATTTGGTCCATCTTGCTTGTGCCAGCTCTTTGAAAGATCTGTCCATATAGTCCCACTGCCCCCTGATCTTTCTTCACAGCCTTGCAAATCCCTGCCTTTGACCAAGGATTAGATTATGAGGAGAGATTACATAAAACTGGTTTTATATTCCCTGGAATATAGGTTAAAGAGTGATTTGATTGAGGTGTTTAGCATTTTGAAAGGAATTGATAGGATAGAAAGTGGGAAATGTTTCTGCTGGTGAGGGAGGCTAGGAAAAGTGCGACATTATCTTAAAATCAGAACCAGGCCCTTCTGGAGAGAAGTTCAGAAACACGTCTTCATACAAAGGGTGACAGAAGTGTGAACTCTCTCCCTCAAAAAGCAGTAGATGCTGGGGCTCAACTAATCATTTAAATCTGAGATTGATAGATTTTTGCTAGATATGGGTATTAAAGGATATGGAGCCAAGGTAGGTGGATGGAGTTAAGGTGCAAATCAGCCGTGATCTTATTGAATGACAGAACAGGCTCGAGGGGCTGAATGGCCCTCCTCCTGTTCTTATGAAGTGATAGACACAGTCCTGAGCATCCAACCAGAGCTGGGTTCAGCACAGAGCTGCCAGGGTGAGGGGCTGCAATATATCACAGACAGGGAAGCATGCCTGGGGGAATGGTCTGTGAGGAGGGCTTTATGCCTGGGCCAGTCTTTCTCCCCATGTTCAGGTTAGCCCTGAGCTGGAAGCAGGCTTCCTTATCTCTCCTCTCTGCTCCCAAGCTTCAGGTTAAGGAAAGCAAGAAGGAATAAATAAGAGAGTTAAAGCTGACTCAAAAATACCCCTGATAAAAACTCTTTGATTCTTTTAAAAATACAAACAGCTCCAGGAAGGACACTGATTACTATACTGTTTTCATGAGTGATTATCTTACAAAGCGCTCTGACACATTTATGTGCAGCGTTAGAAATCTGAATTCTGGGTGAACCTTTCCTGAGTATGATCAGTGGCTCCCCAGGAGAGGGGAGTCTTATTATAGTAATGCTCTGCTGCTAAGTCTGATGAACAGGGCAACAGGACAGGGGATGGACAATCCTCCCACACTCCTCTCCCTGTCGCCACCCACCCTCCCTACAGAGGGTCAAATGAACTCACACATTGGCCCAACCACTCTCTCTCTCTCTAAAGTACATACTTAGGCTGCACCCCCAATATTAAGCACATTCTTTCAGGTTTATAGAAGAAGTATGGCTTAAGGTTAATGCAGCACTTGTGAATCTATATTTTATAAAACACTGGGGGTTTCAGCCTCCGATCTCACTGGTGTGAGAAGAGCTTGGGAGTGACAAGAGAACAGCCAAATGAGGACCTGCTTGATTTAAGCTTCCCTCATCAATGGTGGTCCTGCTTGTTTTGATCAGCAGGGGGACTGTTGATAATCTCCAGCTGGCGGGGAGCTCTGCTCCTCGGACACGACCAGACTCTTGTGAGGTCAGAGAGCCGGGAGGCCGCTCCTGGGCCGTGAAGCTGTGAGGAGCTCCTGGGAGGAGGGGGGGACAGCTCACAGCGGGTGCAAGGGACCATTCGAAACACCGGTAAAAATGTAGAACAAGGTGGAACTAGAGGTTTCTTCAGGGAGGTAGTGCTGGCGCACTGTGTACTGACACCAAATACCCCTCTCAGCCTCACCTCATATCTCACAGATACTGTGGGCTCAAAAAAATGGGAAGCATTAAAAAAAAAAATTCACCATTTTGAGCGATTGATTTATTGTCACACTAAAGGTTTCCAGCTCACTCATCATTAATTTACAGCTTTAAAACCAGTAGATATTAAACATTCGTCATTCATCTGAGAAGTTGCATGAAGTTTGGGCCATGAGTGACCTTAAACACTGCCAATTTCAGGCAGAGCGACAAGACCCTGTCAGGACTTTGCATTGAAATGGCATTACCAAATGAGGCAATTAGGGATGGGCAATTAATGTTGGCCTTGCCAGCAACACCCACATCCCAAGAATGAATGAATATAAAAAAAAATCACCTGCACATTTTGAGGGTTCCAGCTGCAGTTATAGCTTTACAAGACAGCAGGAGATACAATAACAGGAGATGAACCTGCTACAGCTCCTAACAGAGCCTCATAAACAACTTTTCAATTGTTTCAAGGGACATTAATTAATTTCAGGCACCAGTAAACATTCACATCAAACACTCCCAGGACAGGTACAGCACGGGGTTAGATACAGAGTAAAGCTCCCTCTACACTGTCCCCATCAAACACTCCCAGGACAGGTACAGCACGGGGTTAGATACAGAGTAAAGCTCCCTCTACACTGTCCCCATCAAACACTCCCAGGACAGGTACAACACGGGGTTAGATACAGAGTAAAGCTCCCTCTACACTGTCCCCATCAAACACTCCCAGGTCAATGTACCCAGACTTCTATCTACCAATACTGTACCCCAGTGTTATACCCTGTTATTGGATTGGTTATTAAAATCCTAGTGATAACGCTCGTGTCTACAAGTGCACAGATAAACTTTGTTCAAATAGGACAATGTTACTTAAACTTTTGCAGGAATTAAAACTGCAACAGCACCAATCAAGGCACTCCTGGTTAACAGTCTGAAACTGGGCAGGGGAGATTAGGCTCTGTAATTAAACCCTCCAATTCACAAAAAATGAGGTGGTGGTTTCCAGTAGATGTGGCTGCAGATTTACATTCCAACCTGGCAAGCAAGGGGTGTGTTCCCTTCTTAAAATCCCAAGGGATGAGGAGTTACAGTGCCACCATTGCTCACCACTGCTGCTGAGATAGCATGCATGTTTTTGAAGACTTGCTTGGCAGAGCTGGAGCTGAGGTCATTCAGACTGTCCATAATGCGAGCATAAGCCTAAAAATAAAACATATAAATCCTTGTTACCAGTATATGCACGTTCCCACTTTGTACTGAATACTACAGCTTCAGCTCCCTAGACTCGGCTTGTATTCCATTGAGTATGGAAGATTAAGGGCTGATCTAATCTGGATATTTAAGGTGATTAAAAGATTCGAGAGGGTTGATAGAGAGAAACGATTTCCTCTGGTGAGGGAGTCCAGAACAAGGAGCCAGGCTGTTCAGGTGATGTCAGGAAGCAATTCCTCACACAAAGGGGAGCGGAAATCTGGAACTCTCCCCACGCACCCACCCAAAAAAAAACGCTGTTGAGGCTGGGGATAAATTGAAAAATTAAAACAGAGACTGATAGATTCTCGCTGGGTAAGGGGATTAAGGGTTACGGAGCTCAGGCAGGTAGATGGAGTTAAAATAGATCAGCCATTATTGAATTGAATGGTGGAATGCTGGTTAGTGGAGTATTGGAATAGTCAAGTCTTGAATGTGGCAAGTTCAGGGATAGGGGTTTCACCAACAGGTGAAGTAGCATGACTAGGTTCCGGGTGGACAGGAGTGAAAGCACCAACCTCAATGCACCAGGTTTCACAAAGCAGTTTCTCGTGTTGTGCAGTCGCATGGCCCTGGCTCAGAGAACGGGAGGCCCTGTAGGTGACCAAATCAACAACAGTTTTAGACAAAGGTACTTGGCAAAGCCGAGCTAAACAGAAGCTGCAAAAGACTGAAATAAAAACAGAAATACACAGCTGTATAGAGAAAAGATGGGTTAACATTTTGGGTAGAGACTCTTCTTCGCAGATAGAGGGAACCATTCAGCCCCTCAAACATTTTCCACTGTGCAATTGGATCATAGCTGATCTAAATCTTAAATCCATCTACCCACCTTGATTCCATAAACCGTAATCTCCTTACCCAAATCTATCAATCTCAGTTTTGACATTCTCCATTTTCCCCCAGTCTCGACAGCTTCTTTCCAGATTTCCACTCCCTTTTTTGTGAAGAAGTGCTTCCTGACATCAACCCTGAATGGCCTGGTTCTAATTATAAGGTTCTGCCCCCTTACTCTGGACTCCCAGCACCCCCCCAGAGGAAATAGTTTCTCTCTATTTAATCGTCTGAAGCACTTCGGTTAGATCACACCTTGATCTTCTAAATTCATGTCTATGCAGCTTGCCCTCCTAATTGAAACTTCATTAGCCCTGGTATCATTCTGGTGAATTTATGCTGCACTCATTCCAGGGCCAATACATCATTCCTGCAGGGCAATGCCCAGAACTGAACTCGGTTCAGTAACAAGTGATCTGGTGGCTCAGAATTCACCCTCCCCCTTTTCAGAGGCTGAACGATCAATTGTGCAGATCAAGCATCTTCCTCAGAGGTTTTCCGACGAGGGTCTATGAGGAGACCCCAGATATCTGCCTCTCTCAGGCTGGGCGCACACTGATTGTCACTTGTGCAGCTTCCTCAGACTCTGCTGCACAAACATTATTTCTCATTGCTCGATACTTGGCAAAAAAAAATCTCCTCGATATCACAGACATGATATGGTTCAGCAGCACACACTGCTGCCACATTGCTGCTTTAATCTCAGTTTTGATATTTCAATGCCCCGCTTTCATGTTGGAATATAAACCATGGAATGAGAGAAAATCAATTTTTTCCACAGACCCAGCACGGTTAGTCCCATTGTGGACCCTACCTGTACACGAGCAGTAGAACCTCAGTTTGGCTAGTGTAGTAACTAAACAGTCTCTCTAACTCACCTCCATATTAACCGGGAAGTTCTCTGGGCAATTTTCCCAGTTAGGCCAATCCTTGCCCTACTTTTTTAGTGAACACAGCTCTGCCCCACTGCACTCGATCCTCTCAACTCAGTACGCTAACCATTCTCACTGACTGACTCTCAAGATTGGGATGATGGTGGCCAGGAGGTGATCATTTTGCAAATAGTACAAAATGTTGTGAAAACAGAATGATACCGCACAGCAAGAGGCCATTCACCCCACCGTGTCCGTGTCAGCCAGCTTCTTGAATGAGCCATCCGATTACCCCCACTCCTGCTCTTCCCCATATCCATGCAAATCTTTCCCCCTCAAGTATTTCTCCAATCCTCCCTTCTGAAAGTTCCTACTGGATCTGCTTTCACTGCCCCTTCAGGCAGCACCTTCCAGATCACAACAACTCGCTGTGGAAAAAATCTATTATCTGTACTTTTTGCCAATTATTTAAATCAGTGTCCCTCTGGTTACTGACCCTCCAGCCAGTAGAAACAGTTTCTCCTTATTTACTCTACCAAAACCCCTCATGATTTTGAACGCCTCGATTATATCTCTGCTTAACCTTCTCTGCTAAGGAGAACAATCCCGGCTTCTCCAGTCTCTCCACACAGACCCTGATTCCTGGGACGCTTCTCTTCCACACTCTCTCTAAGTCGCTAACATCATGTTGGGTTCACACGTTGTTTTAAACATAGAAAAAGTTGGCATTGATGGAAACTTTTAAGCACAGGAAGAAATTCTAAAAGGGATGAGCAGATTTGCAAAGTAGATCGACGCTGCGGTGCCTTTTAAAAAGAAATTTCCATTCAGCAAGGTGCAAACCACATTTTGAGCTGGTGCTGTGTGGGAGGGAGGGTGTGGACAGCATTCTATGGTGCGGAGGAGGTGGATGGAAAGAAGGGTCCATATATAATGAGGGTGTCTTCATACTGCAATCAGGTTCAATCCCAGTACCGGTGCAGTGTGTTTAGAAGCCAAGGAAAGAAAGAAAGACTTGCATAACGCCCCCGTTATTCTTTTCCATCTACCAGAGGGAGCAGATGGGGCCTTGGTTTTTACTGTCTCACCTACAAGACAACCTGCCCAGCAGTGCTGCAATTCCTCAACACTGACCTCTGGTGCAGCAAATAGGGACAAGCAACAGATGTCATTTTTGTCCCTGTCTCTGCTCATCTGAAACCCTTATTTATGCTTTTGTTACCTCTAGACTTGCAGCTAGACTATTCCAACAGATTCCAGGCTGGTCTCCCATATTCTCCACACTGTAAATATGATGACACCCAAGCCCTGCTGCCTGTGGCTCAACTTACACCAAGTTCTGTTTATCCATCAGCCCTGTGCTCGCTGACCTACACTGTCTCCTGGTCAAGCAATGTCTTGATATTAAAATTCTCATCCTTGTTTTCAAATTCCTCCACGGTCTCACTGCTCCCTATCTCAGTAATCCCCTAAAGTCCCACAACCCTCTGTGATCTCTGCGCTCCTCTAATTCTGGCCTCTTGTGCATCCCCGATTTTAATCGCTCCACCACTGGTGCCCGTACCTTCAGTTGCCTGGGACTAAGTTCTGAAATTCCCTCCCTAAACCTCTCCACCTCGCTTTCCTCCTTGAAAAAAAGGGCTTCTTAAAACCAACCTCTTTGATCAAGCCTTTGGTCATCTGATCAAATATCTGCTAAGGTGGCTCGGTCTCATGTTCCACAATGCTCCTGTGAAGTGCCGTGGGGCGTTTAATTCCGTTAATTTGCTTGTTAACATCAACAAAAAAAGTTAAAATCAAATTGTGGAGCCCAACTTGAAGAAGGATGAAGGTCACAGAGCAGGGGGAACAGAGGGAATCAAGACTTGGCCTTCCCCTACACAAGGTAGAGGGAGCCCCCACCATCTCCCCAGTGCAAAACTTGCCTTTTCAGGAAAAGGAAGCTGACAGTGGGACTAATTGGATAGCTCTTTCAAAGAGTCAGCACAGGCATGGTGGGCGGAATGGCTGTGCTGCATGATCCTATGATAAATATTAGAAGCCCAGATTTTTCCAGTCCCTTGATGTGGAGATGATCATCGCTGAGGTTGCTCTAATCAACTTTCATCAACAAAGTAAACATCGAACTTTGATTCTTGCCACCTGAAGATTTAGCAACAGGCAGAAATGAGAGTGTGTCCCTGTCAAAGACACACTTGCAAATAGAGAAGCGACAACAAGTGAATCACCCACTCCTGAGTCCTTACCGTGACAGAACAACCACCATGGCGTATAGGTCAATGGCACTGTCTGCCACCCTCTTCAGCAGGAACTGTTCGTCTATAAAAACACGCAAATCATGAGTGTTAGGAGATGCTCGAGGGCGATTGATTCCTGTCGCTGGAGGAGAGGCTTCTGCCAACCTCGCTAATTTACTGGCGCTCTTATTGCTGAGCCAGAAGCTGGGACTCGATACAACACCATAGACTTGAGCAGATAATCCAAACTGACACCGGGCCAGCAGCGAGGGGGCAGGTGCACGGTCGGAGAGTCAGTACTGAGGGAGAGCTGCACCGTCAGAGGGTCAGTACTGAGGGACAGCTGCACCGTCAGAGGGTCAATACTGAGGGAGTGCCGCACTGTCGGAGGGTCAGTACCGAGGGAGCATGGAAATTGCACTGACAGAGGGTCAGTACTGAGGGAGCGCCGCACTGTCGGAGGGGCAGTATGAGGGAGCGCCGCACTGTCTGAGGGTCAGTACTGAGGGAGTGCTGCACTGTCGGAGGGTCAGTACTGAGGGAGCACCGCACTGTCGGAGGGTCAGTACTGAGGGAGTGCCGCACTGTCGGAGGATCAGTACTGAGGGAGTGCCGCACTGTCGGAGGGTCAGTACTGAGGGAGTGCCGCACTTTTCTACAGAACGTTCGCGCAACTTCAACCTTTGCATTTAACAAATGCTCCTCACCTACAATTCTCTTCCCATACTTCAGCAGCAGGTCTTCCGTGCTGCCACCAAACTTTTCGATAGCTTTCACCATCTGAAAGACAAACACGGCTGCCATTACCCAAAGGGCACACCTTGTAATGTCAAGCCAGTTAATCAACAGTACATAGGGAGAGGGAGGAGGCCATTCACCCCTTTGAGACTGTTCCGCTGTGTAATGAAACCATGGATGAGCTATATCTCAACTCCAGCCACCTGCCTTGGCTTCATATCCCTCAATATCCTTGTCTGGCAGAAATCTATCAATCTCAGATTTGAAATGATTAATTGAGCCCCAGCATCTACTGCTCTTTTTGGGAGAGAATTCCATAGTCCTACCACCCTCTCTGTGTGACAAACGCTTCCCCTGAATGGACTGGCTCCGAATTTAAGGTTATGTCCCCTTGCCCTAGTTTCCACAGCCAGTGGATAATGTTTCTCAGCCCCATCAATCCCTTTCAAAATCCTAAAAATCTCAATCAAATCGCCCCTATGTTTTAGGGAATGGAAGCCTAATTGTGTCATAATTTCTCCTCAGGGAGCAGATCCCCCGGTTGTTGAATTTCTGACCAAAAATATCATTTACAAGGCTATTGGAATGTCAGCCTTTATCTCAAGGGGGGGCTGGTGTGAATGGGGAGGAAGTGATGCTTCAGTTGTACAGAGCCTTGGTTAGACCCCATGGGGGGCAACTGGGTTCAGGTCTGGGCCCTGTTCTCAGGAAGGAGATATTGGCCTTGGAGGGATGCAGCACAGATTCACCAGAATGATACCAGGGCTCAGAGGGCTAAATTAGAAGTACAGGTTGCACAGACGAGGCTTATATTCCCTCGAGTGTAGAAGACTAAGGGGAGATTGAAGTGGTTGGTGAGGTAGATAGAGCGAAACTGCTTCATCAGGTGTGTGTATGTGTAGGTTGGTGGGGAGGGTGGTTGTGGGGGAGAGTCCAGAACAAAGCGGCATAACAATATTAGAGCTAAGCTGTTCAGGGATGATGTCAGGAAGCATGCTACCAGTCTCTTTGGAACCATTACGTTCCACTCACCATCTAACAGGGCTGTTGTTAGGAAGCTTGCTACCAGTCTCTGACTTGAAGGAGATATGATTTGAGTCAGATTAAAATACCCATTTTTTTTATTTCTGGAAAATCCAGATTCGTTATGGGGAATAAGTAGGACTGTTCCCTCCACCCCGACCCCAGTAACCACATTAATGATTTAAACTGGTGACAATTTAAGGGTGAAATAAAAGCAAAACACTGCGGATGCTGGAAATCTGAAATAAAAACGGAAAAATGCTGGAAAAGCTCAGCAGGTCTGGCAGCAACCATGGAGAGACAAACAGAGTTAATATTTTGAGTCCAGTATGAACTCCTCGTCAGAACAGTTGCAAACAAGAGTCATACTGGACTCGAAATGTTAACAGTTTCTCTCTCCACAGTTGCTGCCAGACCTACTGAGTTTTCCCAGCACTTCTTTATTTTTATTACACTAAGGGTGAATCGGGAAACTTGAGTTAGATCAAGGTGGTCAGGAGAAGCTGAATGAAACGTTATAGTAACAAATTAACAGCAATAAACTCTGCCGTATATTATTGTCAACTGTGGTGGGGAAGGGACTCTTGCAGGGGGGGCGGGAACCAGGGGGGATCTTTAGCAAAGTTTTCAGCAACTGAAAAGTTTCACAAGTTTTGTTTCAAAAAAGGAAACATTGACATGTTAAATTAAGAATCTGTTACTCATTTCAGAACGCATTTCAACTCAGCTCTCCACTACAAAATAAAATTGTACTTTTAAGTTTTAAAGAACTATCGTTTCACAAACCAGAGTAATTCAGAAAGTAACTTAGCTGTGGTTTAATGGTGGCAAACTCTTGATCATTAGCTTGGGGCTTTGAGTCCTATTCAACAGACTTGAGCCCATAATCCAGGCTGATCACTGAGGGAATGCTGCACTGTCAGAGATGACATTTGCCCAGATAAAACGTGAAACCGAGTTCCCATTCATCCTCTCGGATTGATGTTAAAGATCCAACGGCCCCTATTTCAAAGAACAGGAGTTCCCCCGGGTGTGCTAGGCCAATATTTGTCCCTCAATCAACATCACCAAAACAGATTACGTGGTCCACATCACATTGCTGTTTGTGAGACGTTGATCTGTGTGTTTCCTGCATTACAATAGTGGCAACACTTCAAAATACTCCACCACTTTGAACCGCTCTGGGGTCTCCTGAGGTTATGAATGGTTCTGTAAAAATGTTAATCCTTTCCTTCTTCCCTCGCTGATACGGTTTGTTCTGTTTTTTGCTCATACGATTGAATCCTAAATAAAGATCTTATTTTTTTTCCCCCCAAGCTGGAGGACCTGTGTTGACTGGGTGGGCTCAGCCATTGGATAGCTGAATCACTCCGTGCCGTGTGAGCTGATTTCAGGCCTGTTTGACAGCAGAGTCTGTACGAACAGTGTCACAGTGACAGTAACGTACTCACCAGCTCCCCGCTCGGTTTCAGCTCTGGGTGTACAATGTTGCTCAGGCTGATGCCTGTACTCAGCCCAGCCTTCCTGCAACAATAGAGGAGACAAAGAGATCAGGTTAGGAAGGGAGACCACAAGGAATTGTGACTGCCTCATCTTAACACTTCACCCCAGAGTACTGAACAGGGCACCACCCAGTGCACTTTCTTCCCCTCATCCTCTGCTGAAGCACGAACCCACATCGGGCCCCATTCACACTCCAGCACCAGTCACCAGATCCTGTGAATGAGTACATCAGCTCTCTGATAATGAAGGAGTATCAAAGCCAAATCAGATCCCTGGGGGCACTGGATAGCAATCCAAAGTCAGTATCCCGGTTGATTTTTATGCCATCACTTAACCCTTGCGCAGTTCCTCAGCTATGGTAAACTAACCTAACAGACAATGGAGTTTGAACTCAGACCCTTTCAGGTCACCATGGAGCTAACACACATCCTTCCATGTTTCTCAGTTCCTGACCGAGGGTGTTTACTATCAGTGAACCTCATGAATCTTCCCTCAACACAACTCTTTTCTGGAGTAACAACTGTACATCAGGCACACCACCAGGTTCAGTTAGGCCCCGGGTTACTGCATTTATTGATTAATGTAGACTTTAGAGGTGTCAGCTGTGGCTCAGTGGGTAGCACTTGCTTTTGAGTCAGAAGATTGAGAGTTTGAGTTCCACGCCAAAGACTTGAGCAGATAGTCAAGACTGATACAACCCTGAATGAGAGCAGCACTGTCAGAGAGTCAGTACTGAGGGAGTGCTGCATTGTCAGGAGGAAATTACTGAGA
Source organism: Cetorhinus maximus (assembly GCF_964194155.1). NCBI lineage: Eukaryota > Metazoa > Chordata > Chondrichthyes > Lamniformes > Cetorhinidae > Cetorhinus > Cetorhinus maximus. The sequence goes on along the minus strand of NC_135912.1, from coordinate 868,451 downwards.
GGGGTCTGCACTGTCAAAGGGTCAGCACTGAGGGAGCGCTGCACTGTTGGAGGGACAGTAATGAGGGAGTCCTGCACTGTTGGAGGGACAGTAACGGGGGATTGCTGCACTGTTGGGGGGACAGTAATGAGAGAGTGCCGCACTGTCGGAGGGTCAGTAATGAGAGAGTGCCGCACTGTCGGAGGGTCAGTACTGAGGGAGCGCCGCACTGTCGGAGGGTCAGTACTGAGGGAGCGCCGCACTGTCGGAGGGTCAGTAATGAGGGAGCGCCGCACTGTCGGAGGGTCAGTACTGAGGGAGTACTGCACTGTCGGAGGGTCAGTACTGAGGGAGCGCCGCACTGTCGGAGGGTCAGTACTGAGGGAGTACTGCACTGTCGGAGGGTCAGTACTGTGGGAGTAACACACTGTCAGAGGTTCAGTACTGAGGGAGTGCCGCACTGTCGGAGGGTCAGTACTGTGGGAGCGCTGTACTGTCGTAGTGTCGATACTGAGAGTGTCGATAGGATACATCATTAGAATTTGAAAGGAAAAATCAAAGAAGCGATTTTCTTTGGTGATGGGCTTAAACTGGCCTCTGGCACCAGGGCGGGGTCACTAACCTTCGAGCCCGCTTGTTGAATTCACCTATTAGCAGGGTGGCATTTCCAACAGGATTCTTCAGTGCTCCCTGCAGCCTCTTTAGGTGATTTCCAGCGGTCTGCATAATTAGGAGCAAGAGTATTAATCAGTCTGAGAGTCACCTTTACATTTACATCTTTCACACAAAAATAGCTTCCCAAACGCTTCAAACAGATAGAAGGGGAAAGGAAACAGAGTTTGAATTACGGTCTTATGGTAGATTTTCAGCAAGTCTTTGGAGGAGGTGTGAAGAGGTCGGAGTTTAGGAAGGTTCCACAGCTTGAGCAGGCGGACGGGATGGTGGGGTGGTGCGGGGATAGAGGAAGGATTGTCGGTCGACAAGAGTTCAAGGCTGTGATTGCAGGTGGAGCAGAGTGGGCGAAAGATACAAACCTGAGAGCATTCAGGCACATGTGGGTGTTGCAGGAATCGGGAGGGTGGGGCAGCCTCGAAACGCCCACAACGTACCCGCCTTTCTAGCCCATCCTGCTTCCAGAAATCTCTCCGCTCACTCGGGATTTCAGTTCCCCCAGCTTCACAACCCTCCGTACGTTCCTACCTTCCTACTCAGCTATCCTCCTCCTCCACTTTGTAAAAGACTTCTGCGTGTACGATCACATTACTGGGTGTACACTCTGAATGTGACTGTTACTGAAAAGAGAGAACCATTGCTGAAGCTTTTTGTCTTGCATTCATTAGGACAAATGCAAGAATGCCAAATTTCAAATGATCACAATTATAGTATAAACTGTTTTGAGCTTTTGAAACTTGGCATTCTTGCGTTTGCCCTGATGAGCAGTCCAAAGTAAGAATGATTAACTGCGGGACATCCAACTTCAATGGGGCAAGAATGGAGCTTGGCCGGATAGGCTGGAACCAAAGGTTGGCAGGAAAAACTGCTGAACAATGGGCTGCCCTCAAAGAAGAAATGGTTTGGGTACAGTCAAGGTATATTCCCTCAAAGGGAAAGGTAGGGAAAACAAATCCAGAGCTCCCTGGATGAGAAAGGAGATAGAAATTAAGATAAAGAAGAAAAAGTGTGTCTATGACAAGTGTCAGGTAGAAAATACAATTAAGAGCCAAGCTGAATACAGAAGGTTCAGAGGAGAGGTGAAGAAGCAAATAAGAGAAGCGAAGAGGGACTATGAGGAAAGACTGGCAGCCAACATGAAGGGGAATCCCAAAGTCTTCTTTGGCACATAAATAGTAAAAGGTTGGTAAAAGGAGGAGTTGGGCTGATTCGGGACCAAAAAGGGGATTTACACATGGAGACAGGGGGTATGGCTGAAGTGTTAAACGAATACTTTGCATCGGTCTTTACCAAAAGGTAGATGCTACCCAGGCCGTGGTGACAGAGGAGGAAACTCTGTCACTAGAAGGGTTCAAAATTGATAAGGAGGAAATATTGGATATACTTAAAGTTGACAAGGCACCGGGACCAGATGAGATGCATCTAAGGCTATTGAAGGAACGTAAACATAAGAACATAAGAAATAGGAGCAGTAGGCCATTCGGCCCCTAGAGCTGAACAGAACGAGACAGAGAGTGGAAATTGCAGGGGCAAGAGCCGTAATCTTTCAGTCTTCCCTAGACTCAGGAGAATTGCAAACATTACACCCTTGTTCAAAAAAGGCTGTAAGGCTAAGTCCAGCAATTACAGACCAGTCAGTTTAACTTCGGCGGTGGGGAAGCTTCTAGAAATAATTATTCAGGATAGAATTAATAGTCACATGAAAAAATGTGGTTTAATTAGGAAGAGCCAGGATGGATTTCTTAAGGGAAAATTGTGTTTAACTAACTCCCTCCACCACCGATGCACAGTAGCAGCAGTGTGTAAGATCTACAAGATGCACTGCAGGAATTCACCAAGGCTCCTTCAACAGCACCTTCCAAACACACAACTACTACCATTAAGGGCAGCAGATAGATGGAACACCACCACCTGGAAGTTCCCCTTCAAGTCACTCACCATCCTGACTTGGAAATATATCTCTGTTCCTTCACTGCCACTGGGTCAAAATCCTGGAACTTCCTTCCTAACAGCTCTGTGGGTGCACCTACACCACAGGGACTGCAGCCGTTCAAGAAGGCAGCTCACCACCACCTTCTCAAGGGGCAATTAGGGATGGGCAATAAATGTTGGCCCCCAGCGACGCCCACATCCCGTGAATGAATAAAATAAAACATTCTGATAAATCTCCTCTGCACCCTCTCAAAGGCCTTTGGTGCCCAGAATTGGTCACAATACACCAGCTGAGGCCAAACCAGCGATTTATAAAGGTTTAGTACAACTTCCTTGCTTTTATAGACTTGTTCTGTCACCTTCATAGGTTTGTGTGCGTGATGTCGATGTGGTTTTTAATTACAGGCGCTTCATGAGGGGACAGGACCATTGGTTTGAGATATTTAATCATAAATCAGGACAAACTCAACCTTGGTTAGCTCCTCCCTTCACAGCTCACACTCCAAAAGAGAACGATGACAGGCCTAACACGCAAACCTTTACACTTTCACCAAACTCAAAACATAGCAGGTGAGAGTTTAGGAAGTAAGAGAGCTGGATGGTGCAATTGTTACAGGGGCTTGTGTACAGATACAGCACTGCTCTCTCTCCCCCAGCACCAACACCCCCAATTGCTGATCTTTGTCCCAGCATCCCCGCACCATGGAAATCGAGTGGGAATGGGATCAGGCTCTGTTGCAAAGCTCCCTGTCAAACGACGCAGCGACATACACCGCCATGGCACACGCAAGCAAGAACGGGCTGTGTAGTGGAGGTGGAGTAATGAGAGTGAAGCCTTAGTCAAGAGCACTCCAGCATTGTTGAGAGAGACAGATGCAAGGGATCGAGCACATACCTGAATACCATTGAGTGCAACGAAAAGTCGGAGAATATCGTTTGTTCCTTCAAAAATGCGGAAGATCCGAAGGTCCCTCATCACCCGCTCAACCCCAGCATCCTAACAGCAGATAAAATGGGTCAGAACACACCGCTAATCACTGCAGCACCCCCATTTTAGAATTCTCATTGTTGTGTTCAAATCCCTCCGTGGCCTCAGCATCCCAACCCCCCCAATGACATCTCTGTAACCCCTTCCAGTCCCACAACACTGTCCTCCCACCCCCACCAAGATCAATGGGATGTCACTTGGTTAATTGAAGGGCATTGATTAAGTTCCTTGAGCACATATAAAGAGAGGCTGCTGGGACACTAGGCGTTAGTATGTAGGAGGCAGACATATGTGATGCTGTATTTGGTAAATAAACTATCAAGAATAGGCTTTGTGCCTGGTTTCATACTTCAGCATCTGGCTTGCCACTTAACAAAGATCTCTGGGCTAATGGGATAGCTCATCCAGAAATGCCAGCATAGGTACAATGGGCCAAATGACTGCCGTCTGTGCTGTAAGATACTAGTTGTGAGTTCTGGCTGTTTTCTGAATTCTATATTTGAGCCAGCTAACGGTACACAAGACTTGGAGTACTGTGTATGGTTTTACTCTCCTTATATAAGGAAAGGTATACTTGCCTCAGAGTAAGTACAACAAAGGTTCACCACATTGATTCCTGGGATTGGAAGGTTTTCCTACGGGGAGAAAGTGTGTGGAATGGGCCTTTACTCTCTGGAGTTTAAAAGGATGAGAGGTGACCTCACGGAAATATACTAGGTTCCGAGAGAGCTTGGTTGGGTAGATGCTAAAAGGCTGTTTCTCCGGGTTGGAGAGCCTAGAACTAGAGAGCCTAGACTCAGAATAAGGGGTCATCCATTTTGGACTGAAATTAGGAGAGGTTTCTACACTTAGAGGGTTGTGAATCATTGGAATTCTTTACCTCAGAGAGCTATTGGTGCTCAGTCATTGAGTGTATTCAAGATTGAGATCAATAGGTTTTTGTACACTAAGGGTATCAGGAGTTAAGTAGATAGCCCAGGGAAGTGGAGTTGAGCTAGAAAATCAGCCATGATCTAATTGAATGGCAGAGTAGGTCTGAGGGGCTGAATGGCCTCCTCCTGCTCCTATTTCTTAGTCTTTTTGTGACCTTTGCTCTAGTTACAAGACTTCAATATGGACAAGATGGGTACAAAGGCAAAAGACACATTCAGAATCTGGCACTGACCTTCATGAAGCCCATTCCGCCCATGAGCTGAATACATTCGTCAGTTACTATCCAGGCAGCCTCCTGTAGAGAGATAGTGAGCAGGTTCAGTGTGATTGTATCCTGATAATTTCACTTGTCAGCAGAGTGACACTGTTCCCCCAGCATCACCCCCACCAGCCCTGTTCCCCGTTACCCCCCCAACCCACTTCTTAATCATGGCATTGGGCATCAGTCGCCCAACCATCAGAGGGGGTGGTTTGCAAACATGAATAGACGCGCTAACTGTATAGCAACAGACCTGAGCTGAATGGCTGGTGAGAAGACTCACACTTAGCTCACCCGGGATTCCCCAAACATCTCGGGAAATGAAACCGACAGCAGAAAATTGCAAGGCACTCGGGTAAAAACATGACTGTCAAATGAGGAGAGTCAGCCAGGGCTCAGTGGGTAGCATTCTCATCTCTCAGTCAGAAGGTCGTGGGTTCAAGTCCCACTCCAGAGACTTAACACATAATCCAAGCTGATAATCTCAGTGCCAATACTGAGGAAGCATCGTATTGTCAGAGGGTCAGTACTGAGGGAGTGCCGCACTGTCGGAGGGTCAGTACTGAGGGAGTGCCGCACTGTCAGAGGGTCAGTACTGAGGGAGTGCTGCACTGTCGGAGGGTCAGTACTGAGGGAGTGCTTCACTGTTGGAGGGTCAGTACTGAGGGAGTGCTGCACTGTTGGAGGGTCAGTACTGAGGGAGTGCCACACTGTCGGGGGGTCAGTACTGAGGGAGTGCTGCACTGTCGGAGGGTCAGTACTGAGGGAGTGCTGCACTTTCGGAGGTGCCATATTTTAGATAAGCCGTTAAATCAAAGCCCCAGCTGCTCTCTTAGCTGCATGTAGAAGATCCCATGGCCACTATTCGAGTGTCCAGGGCAACACTTATCCCTCAACCAACAGCATCACTAGAAAACAAGTTACATGGTCGTTATCTTGGGGCTGTTTGTGGTAGCTTGCTGTGGACAAATTGATATTTACAAATGTAGCTACACTTAAAAAACTGTATTGGCAGCAGGGCATTTTTGGATGGTTTGTGGTTGTGAGAGGCGCTACAGAAATGCAAGTCTTTCTGTTTCATTCAAAAGTGAGTCAGATTGGCATGGTGGTGTGCTGAGAGACTGAGCCGCTCAGTAATGAAACCCCAGTTTGTGCTGCAGTATGGGGCACAATGAGACTAAAAAAGCAGAGTATCTAGATGGTGAGAGATTGCAGAACTCTGAGATGGAGAGGGATCTGGGTGTCCTAGTGCATGAATCACAAAAGGGTAGTATGCAGGTACAGCAAGTAATTAGGAAAGTTAATAGAATGTTATTGCTTATTGCGAGGGGAATTGAATACATAAATAGAGAGGTTATGTTTCAGTGGTACAGAGCATTGGTGAGACCACATCTGGAGTACTGTGTACATTACTGGGCTCCTTATTTAAAGAAAGATATAAATGCGTTAGAAGCAGTTCAGAGAAGCTTTACTAGTCTAATACCAGGAATGGGCGGGTTGTCTTATGAGGAAAGGTCAGACGGGTTAGGCTTGTATCCGCTGGAGTTTAGAAGAGTAAGAGGCGACTTGATTGAAACCTTTAAGATCCTGAGGGGTCTCGACAGGGTAGATGTGGAGAGGACGTTTCCTCTCGTGGCAGAATCTAAAACTAGGGGTCACTGTTTAAAAATAAGGGGTCGGCCATTTAAGACAGAGATGAGGAGAAAGTTTTTCTCTCAAGAGGGTTGAGAGTCTTTGGAACTCTCTTCCTCAAAAGGCGGTGGAAGCAGAGTCTTTGCATATTTTTAAGGCAGAGCTAGATAGATTCTTGATTAACAAGTGGGTAAAAGGTTATCGGGGGCAGGCAGGAGGTTACAATCAGATCAGCCATGATCTTATTGAATGGCAGAGAAGGCTTGAAGGGCCAAGTGGCCTATTCCTGATCCTAGTTTGTATAATTTTGTCCTGCTGTAAATACACAGTGCGGAGCTCATCGAAATGCAATCAGTTGCTGTGCACACGGGCCAACCATACGTCCACCTCTTCTCAAATCAGAAGCATATGATTGCATGGACTGTGAATGGTAGATTTTGGGGGAGTAAACCTTGACCAAACGTGAAACCTTTTTTACTGCACTAGAAACGGGGTCACCAACACTGTTTAAACTAGATTACCCTGACAGCTTGTCTTAACATGCAGTAACAAGGCAAATAACACGGTAATGCTCACACTCGCAAAGATCTTGCTGATGGCAGCTTCAATCTGGAATTCAGTAGCCCCCGAGTCCATGTTTGCACTGATCATGTATGCCATTGACTGTAAAGGAGCAAAATAATGACCATTAGTTTTCACAGACACAACACTTTACTGCTGCTGTTTCCACTGCGCTTTTGGAGGGTTGGTTCACAGGGAGCGCTGCATTGTCAGAGGAGCAGCAATAAGGGATTGTTGTACTATTGGAGTTGCTGCGTTTTGGGTGAAAAGTTAAACTGGGGCTAAGTCTGCCCTCTCGGCCGGATGTAACAGTCCCATGCCCATTATTAGAAGAAGGGGCAGGGGAGTTCTGCCTGTTGTCATTATCTATCCCTCAACCAGCACCACTGAAAACGGATGATCTGGGTCATTATCACGTTGCTGTTTGTGAGATCTTGCCGTGCACAAACTGGCTGCTGTGATTCCTACATTTTAACAGTGATTACATTTCAAATTGGCTGGAAAGCGGTTTGAGACATCCTGAGGTGGTGAAAGGTGCTGTAGAAATACGAGTTTGTCTGTCTTGTGCCCAAAAATGGAATGTAAACTACAGTCACCGGGTATAAGACTGGCAACAGGAGACACCCATCAGCTTTCCAGAGGACTGAGCACCATGTGCTGCTTAGCCTGAAGCACAGCCTGCCACTCCCCTTACCTCTGTCACGTACTGCAGCATTGCCATGTGAGCAACCTTCTCCTGAATAGCGCCAAAGTTGTGAATCTTGTCCCCAAACTGGGTGCGGTTTGCAGCATGGTCAACCTAATATGGAGGAAAAGAACAGCGTTAACAACACACGTAGCTTAGGCTTAGATTTACTCTATACATGACCCAATAAATATCTTGGAAATTATGAAGGGGTTTGATAGGGTAGATGTAGAGAAGATGTTTCCACTTGTGGGCGGACAGAACTAGGGGCCAGAAATACAAGGCAGTCAATATTAAATCCAATCGGGAATTCAGGAGAAACTTCTTTACTCCGAGTGTGTTGAGAATGTGGAACTCGCTACCACAGGGAATGGTTGAGGTGAAGGGGAAGCTGGAAAAACACAAGCGAGAAAGGAATAGGAAGATATGCTAATAGGGTGAGATGAAGAGGAGGTGGGAGGAGGCTTGTGTGGAGTGGAAACACCAGCACGGAACAGATGGGCAGAATGACCTGTTTCTGTGCTGTAAGTTCTTTGTACTAGAATCATACACCACAGAAGGAGGCCATTAGGCCCATTGTGCCTGTGCTGGCTCTGTGAAAGAGCTATCCAATCAGTCCCAATATTTCTTCTCTTTTCCTCGCAGCTCCGCACATTTTTCCTTTTCAAGTATTTATCCAATCCCCTTTTGAAAGTTCCCACTGAATCTGCTTCCGCTGCCCTTTCAGGCAGCGCCTTCCAGGCCACAACAACTCACTGCGTAAAAAAATGGAGTCTTCATCTCCTGTCACTGATTCTTTTGTCAATTATCTCGAATCAATGTCCTGGGAAACCCAGTAATGGGATAAAAGCCCCTGCAATTGGATGGGTTTTTTTTACCCTGAAGAAAAATAAAAGCCACAAATGCTTTTTTCTGCCTTTCATGAAAGATTGTTCACCCAGTTTTCTGGAAAAGTCACCATCCAACTGGGAATAAATGAGTTAATGTCTGCATTCAGAAAGCAGACAAAGCAGTTGGATGTGGTCACATATGGTAATGTTACTGGAGGGGTGAAGCAGAGGCTTGGACTAATAATGTAGAAAACTGGAGCTCAACGTTCACCAAGGCAGTCGAATTATGTCTGAAACATTTGGAAATAAAACAGCTGGTTAAAAAAAAAGTGACCAAGAAACTGTTGAATTGTGGTTAAAAACCCAACTGGTTCACTAATGTCCTTTCAGGGAAAGAAAACTGCTCTCCTTGACCAGTCTGGGCCCAATGTGACTCCAGTCCCGAACCAGCAGGAGTTGACTCTTTAACTGCCCCTGCAAGCCATTCAGTTGTATCCTGGGCAATGCCAACATCACGAGATTAACTTCAAAAAAAAAAGTCTCACACGTCTGTTAACCCAACACTCAATGGTAACAGCAACCCTAAAACATAGGATAAACATTCTTTTTCTAAAAAAAAATCCTTTCCCCTTTAATACCTCGGCTGCATTACAATGGATATTTTTATCATTCTGCCCAGTGAGTTACATTTTAATCATTACCACAATTTAACAATTTGCATGACATTTGTTAGATTTGACACTGAAAACAGTCTATCAAGAACAAATGCTAAACAGGAAACTTACTCGGTGCACAGTGATTGTGGTGCACAGTTCAAATGACTGCCCTCCAAGCTCTCTGGTCGTGAGATTGTGTCCCAAACTCGTGCCTCACTTAAGACAACAGAGAAAGAAAAGATGTCCATTTCTAGAGCGTTTTTCACTCAGGGTGTCCCTAAACACTTCGCAGGCAAAGAAGCGCTTTTGTTGAAGTGTATTCAGCACTGTAATATAGGAACGCAGCAGCCAATTTGTGTACAGCAAGTTCCTGCAACCAGCAATGTGATAATGACTAGACAATTTATTTTTATAAGTGAAGTGGATAAATATCATCGAAGACACTGGGGAGAACTCAACAACACTTCTTGCAAATAATGGCTAAGGGATCTTTTACATCCACCTGTAAGCAGATGAGGTCTCATTCTAAAGATGATACCTCTGACAGTGCAGCACTCCCTCAGTACTGACCCTGACAGTGCATTTCCTCAGAACGTCCCCTGCAACAGTGCTGTGCTCCCTCGGTACTGACCCTCCAACAGTGCAGCACTCCCTCAGTGCTGACCCGCCGACAGTGCAGCACTCCCTCAGTACTGACCCGCCGACAGTGCAGCACTCCCTCAGTACTGACCTGCCGACAGTGCAGCACTCCCTCAGTACTGACCTGCCGATAGTGCAGCACTCCCTCAGTACTGACCTGCCGACAGTGCAGCACTCCCTCAGTACTGACCTGCCGACAGTGCAGCACTCCCTCAGTACTGACCTGCCGACAGTGCAGCACTCCCTCAGTACTGACCTGCCGACAGAGCAGCACTCCCTCAGTACTGACCTGCCGACAGTGCAGCACTCCCTCAGTACTGACCTGCCAACAGTGCAGCACTCCCTCAGTACTGACCCTCCAATAGTACACTCCCTCAGTACTGACCCTCCGACAGTGTGGCACTCCCTCAGTACTAACCCTCTGACAGTGTGGTGCTCCCTCGGTACTGACCCTCTGACAGTGTGGTGCTCCCTCAGTACTGACCCTCTGACAGTGTGGCACTCCCTCAATGGCGCCACTGGGAGTGAGCGTCTGCCTGGACTATGAGCTCAAGTCTCTGCGTTTCCTACATTGCAACAAGGACTCCACTTCAAAGAAAGTACTCCATTGGCAGTTAAGTGCTTTGGGAAATCCCGAGGTTGTGAAAGGCGCTACAGAAATGCAAGGGCGTACGGGGGTGCGGAAAGGAAGAGGCAGCAAAAGAATTGCAAATATAAGGTACATCCAATCAGTAGAATTTATACAAATATAAGCAGATCTTTCAGATTTTATTTTAATTTTGAGAAGCAATTTCAGTAACAGAAACTAGGTCATGTGGAATTGTTACACAAGATGCAACGAGCACGTGTGGTGAACGGGCCTACAATCCAGATCAGCGTTTCAGACAGCAAAAACACAAACAAGCAGTTTCCTAAAATAACTGCGCCCCTTGCTCATCCTGTCACCTGACCCAGCTCACAACCAGAGCTGCCACACCAACACTGCTCAGCACAGTTCTCACAGGACAGCTGCACTCAGCTGGGAAACTCCCTGCCCACATGCAGGCCTGAGAGATAAAAAAAAAACCATGTACTCTACCCGCAACTCCCGCCTCACCAACGTTCACTTCTGAATGTGCTGACTCATTTGAATGGATAGTCCCCAGGACATTGGCACCCATCCACAATCTTAAACATTCACTCCCTCCCCTACCGACGCACAGTGGCAGTAGTGTGTACCATCTACAAAGATGCACTGCAACAACTCACCAAGGCTCCTTAGACAGCACTTTCCAAACCCACGATCTCTACCACCTAGAAGGACAAGAGCACTAGATGCATGGTAACACCACCACATGCAAGTTCTCCTCCAAACCACACACATTCCTGACTTGGAAGTATATCGGCCGTTCCTTCACTGTCGCTGGGTCAAAATCCTGGAACTCCCTCCCTAACAGCACTGTGGGTGTACCTACACCACATGGACTGCAGCGGTTCAAGAAGGAAGCTCACCACCACCTTCTCAAGGGGCAATTAGGGATGCATAATAATATGTGATTATATGCCAGTGACGCCCACATCCTGAAAATTAGTGAAAAATTCTCTCACGTCCTGTGGGATCTAGCATGATCAACTATTAGCAAATGTTAACAAAGTATTCAGTACCAGTGATGGGACAATTACATCCCTTACCCAATATCAAAGTTAATGTACTTTCCAGCAGGAGTCCTGGATTGGGCGCAGGTTTGATCCCTGGTCTCTGCTGAGCTCTGTTAGTGTCAGTGCCACATAGCTCAACACAAAATCAATCCTAGGCTTCTGCTCCTGATTGATGACCAGGGACTCCTGCTAGGAAGTGGACAACTCTGAATGTGGACAGGGTTAATGCTGAACACAAACCCGGGGGCAGGGGGAAGGTGGGAAGCAACCCTGGGACATTATTTTCGATAGGGCAGTGTACATTGCCTTTAACCATATAAACCAGGTGTCAACCGGGGCTTAGTGGGTAACACTCTCACCTCCAAGTCAGAATGCCATGGGTTTAATTCCTACTCCAGAGACTCGAGGCCATAATTCAGGCTGACATTCCCAGTGCAGAAACTAGGGAATGCCGCACTGTCAGACTTGCTGCCCTTCAGAGGAAACACTAAACTGAGGCACCTTCAGGTGGACTTTAAAGATCCCAAGGCACCATTTTGAAGATGAGCAGGGGAGTTTCCCCCTGTGTACTGACAAATATTTACCCCTCTATCAGTATCACTAAAATCAGATGATCCAGTCATTATCATATTGCTGTCCATGGGATCTTCCTGTGTGCAAATTGGCTGCCAGATTTCCTACACTACAACAGTGGCTACACTTCTAAGAGCACTTCATTGGCAGTAAAGTCTTTTGGGAAGTCCTGAGATCAGAAAGGTGCTATAGAAATGCAAGTCTTTCTTTCTTTAGAAGTTAAAAAGATAAAAGTTTAATTGTTTAGTATTGCTGAAGAGTGAATGACTCTGTGGGATACTAGCCAGTAGGTAGTTGAAGTTGGCCAGCTCTTGCTGTGGAAATAGTTTCAGAGACACTTACTGCCCTGGCAATGACTCCTTTCATTGTCCCAGAGAGGGCAGCTGCCATGCCAAAGCGTCCATTGTTCAAGATGTTCATGGCCACTTTAAACCCACTGCCAACCTCTCCCAAAACATTCTCCACAGGCACCTTAACATTGTCAAAGTGCACCTCTGCTGTATTTGACGCTTTAATCCCCATCTTCTTTTCCGGTGGGCCACTGAAATGCAAGTGCACAAAGACAGTGAGTTCTCGGCAGACATTAGTGGTGACTACAGACAAAGATAGAGAGTACTTACTTAAGAAGTCATGTTAAACCTGTATAAATCTTTGCTTAGGCAGCAACTGGACAGTTCTGTGATGGGCACTGCACTTTAGGAGAGGTGTCAAGGCTTGAGAGAAGGTGTAGAGGATATTTACTGGAATGATGCAAATGATGCAGGGGAACTTCAGTTAATGTGCAGAGACTGGAGGAAGCCAGGATTGTTCTCCTTAGAGCAGGGAAGGTTAAGGGGAGAGTTAATAGAGACGTTCAAAGTTATGAGAGGTTTTTGATAGAGTAAATAAGGAGAAACTGTTTCCAGTGGCAGAAGGGTTGGTAACAAATTGAAGGATAATCGGCAAAAGAGGGGGAGATGAGGAGAATTTTCTTTCACCCAGCAAGCTGTTGCCTGAAAGGGCGATGCAAGCAGATTCAATAATTAAATAAATACCTAATGAAGGAAAATTGTCAGTGGTGTGGGGAAACAGCAGGGGGCGTGGGACTAATTGGATAGCTCTTTCAAAGAGCCGGCACAGGCAGGATGGGCTGAATGGCCTCTTCCTGTGCTGTATTATTCTATGCCAGAACTGCTGGTGACAGAGACATTTCACTTAATTTTGAATCATGTCGCCTGGACCTTAAGCCAATGACACTCTGGGATCTTCAGTTGCCACGACTGGAATTTTCTCAACGCGTTCCCAATCACGGCGGCCCCATGGAGCTGGTAATCCACTGTGGCCGTCTGAGGCTTGGGCAGGAGGAAGGGAGGTCAACTGACCACTGCCACTGTGCCAGGTTTCCTCAGAGGCCGTTCTTTTCAGGATCACTGTTGGAAAAATCTTGTGTGTGGGGTTTGAGTCTGGACAGAAATTATAACGGCGATCACTTTGAAAGAGTCGGTGCATTCAGGAGTGGAGCAGAGGGGTGCTAATCAGTGGGCGTGTGATTACCTCTGGCAAGTTTACACAGGCTGTTTGAATTATAAATGGGGACACAGGTATGGATAAAATTAACGGAAACACACGCACAGATGACTAGTGGCTAGTGAGCGGCACACTCGCTCTGAGTTAGAAGGTCCTGTGTTCGAGTCCCACTCCAGAGACTTGAGCATAAAATAAAGGCTGACACTTCCAGTGCAGTACTGAGGGAGTGATGCACTGTCGCAGGGTCTGTCCTGAGGGAACGCCGCTCTGTCGGAGGGTCTGTCCTGAGGGAGCGCCGCTCTGTCGGAGGGTCTGTCCTGAGGGAGCGCCGTGCTGTTGGGTGGGTCAGTACTAAGGATGTACCGCACTGTCAGAGTGTCAGTACTGAGGGAGTACTGCATTTTTGAAGATGCCTTCATATGGATGAGATGTTAAACCAAGACCAACAACACTGCCCTCTCAGGTGAACACAAAAGATCCCATGGCCACTATTACGAAGAAGTGCAGGGTAGTTCTTCTCAGCGTCCCGGGACACTTAACCAACACCACCAAAAACTGAATACCTGGTCATTGTCATATTGCTGACTGTGGGATCTTGCTGTGTGCAAACTGGCTGCCATCTTTCCAACATTACAACAGGGACTATGTTCCAAAGAAAGTACTTAATTGTCTGTGAAGTGTTTTGGGACGTCCTGAGGATATGAAAGGTGCAATCGAAATCCTAGTTTTTTCTCTATGACCGATATATTACTAATTGATCTCCAATGGCCTTGATGCTCAATGCCAAGTGTGACATTGAGGGTTAACAAGATTGAGGGGGAGTGATGCTTAGAGTGGGATGTGCAGGTGTCTTCATCACTTTCTGTTTATATTTCCATTCTCAATCCCTGTTTAAATTGTGCATTGTTTTAGCACCCTCCTGCCAGTTGTGGGGGGAGTCGGGGTGGGGTGGGGGGGGCGTGAAATATTTTGCTGCAGGGAGGGTATGGTTACAGTGTGACATGTTTACGTAGCATGGGTGCACTGTAAATGTTGGCACAGGAGGTTAGAATGGAACATGTTGACTGGGTGTGTGCACACAGTCACAACCTATTACATCCACATAGATTAAACATGCGCACAATTTACCTTGTCACTCCACCGAATCCCCTCTCCACAATGAAGGTGGTGATTTTGTCCTTTACTTTACCAGTGGCTTCGTCCGTCACTGACGTTTTTGCAAAGACGGTGAAGATATCTGCCAGGCCACCATTACTGCCAAACCACATAGATGAGAATACAGAGTTACTGTCACATTCATATACGCTGGGGCTGTAACCAAACTTTTTAAAACAAAGAGCTTTAGATGGTTCATCAGGGATGTGATAACCCAATGGTGACAATACTGGAGACAGGGAGTTCATTCCCAACCGTAGCAAATCATGAAACAAAGGCCCATATCTCATTGGCAAAATAACAGCGAGTTTATGACACATGCCATCATTAATATGCACATCGGCCAGCAAGTTCACCGTAGATTAGATACGCCATGATTCATGAATCATCAGAATTTGCTGGTTGATTTGCACTGTTCACCCTCAACCTCCATGTGAATTTTGTGAAGTTACTGGGGATTAGTGCATTAATTGCCAATGAAACTCTCCACAGGAAGCTAGAACTCGTACTTAACAGCGCAAGTACTCTGTTAATGATAATTGTTAACACAATACTAATCAAACTCTCCACCCCAGAAAGGGATCAATTTAAACAGTTCAATCTCATTCCTGCAGCTAATAAGTTCTTCTTATAAACGTAAAACAAATTACATTTCAAATTTAATTTTTTCCTTTCTCTCCCAATTCAATCTTTCTTTCCCTCTCTTTCTGTACCTGAATGTGACTCTAATTTACCCAATTCCATCCTCTGTCCATCCTCCACTTCTTTCTCAATCCTTAATCTCATTGGTTAATAGACTCGTAGAAGTTTACAGCACAGAAGGAGGCCATTTGGCCCACTGTGTCCGTGCCCAAAGATCTGACTACACTAATCCCATTTTCCAGCGCTTGGCCCATAGTCCTGGAGGCTATGGCAACACAATTGAATATCTAAATACTTTCTAAATGTTATGAGAGTTTAAGGAGATAGACTGTTGGTCCTGTCATTTACTGGGGCCCCAGAAGCCCTGATTCTCTTGCCCTGCTATTGTCAGTCGCACTTGCAGCAATTTACAGTGTAAAAGATTTTGAGGTGAAGGGTGACGGAGTCCAACTGGGTTCATCGCGAGATGTCCCCCTCCAGCATACATATTTTTCTACTCTCCCTTCATTACTCTTGTGTCAATCTTCAGTCTGTATCCTTTAGTCATCAATTCACCAATGGGTGAAGAATATATTCTACTATTTAATTTCTCATCACTATCTGTATTCATTTCCATATGAAAAGGAGGAAGCCATTCAGCCCCTCAAGCCTGCTCTGCTGTTAAATGAGACGCATCCTAACTCTGTCCACCTGCCTTAGTTTCAATACGCTGGGCTAGCTAAAATCTACAAATCTCAGATGTAAAATTAACTGGACCGGCTGGGGGAGAGTCCTATATACCTACCACCCTTTTGTGCAAAGAAGTGTATCTGCGTTTAACGACAACTCACCACTCTGCCAGGTGACCCCACCCCCGCCATACCTGATCCAGATTTTGCCCCCGTTAAGGATGTAATATTTTCCGCAGTTGCTCTTGACGGCTGTGGTTTTGATAGATGCAGCATCTGACCCGCTTGCAGGCTCAGTCAGACAGAAGGCAGCGATTGTTTCACCTGGGGAAAACAAACTTGCATTTAAACAACATCTTTCATCACCTCAACACGTCCTAGTGCACTTCACAGCCAATGAAGTAGTCACTGAGGTAGCGTAGGAAACACAACAGCCAATTTGCATACATCAAGCTCCCATAAACAGCAACGGCAAATATATCCTTTCTTAGGTAAGGAGACCAAAATTGCACACAATACTCCAGGTGCGGTCTCACCAAGGCCCTGTACAGCTGCAGTAAGACATCCTTGCTCCTGCACTCAAGTCCTGTCACAATGAAGGCCAACATACCATTTGCCTTCTTAACTGCTTGCTGCACCTGCATGCTTACTTTCAGTGATTGGTGTACAAGGGCACCCAGGTCCCTTTGTACATCAACATTTCCCAATCTTTCACCATTTAAATAATACTCTGCCATTCTGTTTTTCCTACCAAACATCCACGTTTATCCACGTTATCTTGCATCTGCCATGTATTTGCCCACTCACTCAACTTGTTTAAATCGTCTTGAAGCCTCTTAACATCCTCCTCTCACTCACATTCCCGCCCAGTTTTGTGTCGTCAGCAAACTTGGAAATATTACATTTGGTTCCCTCATCCAAACCATTGATATATATTGTGAACAGCTGAGGCCCAGGCACTGATCCCTGCGGTACCCCACTAGTCATCGCTTGTCACTCCAAAAAATACCCATTTATTCCTACGCTGTTTCCTGCCTGCTAACTAATTCTCAATCCATGCCAATTTATTACCCCCAATCCCGTGTGCTTTAATTTTACACACTAACCTCTGATATGGGACTTTATCAAAAGCTTTCTGAAAATCCAATTACATCACATCCCCTGGTTCTCCCTTATGTATTCTGCTAGTTACGTCTTCAAAAAACTCCATTAGGTTTGACAAACATGATTTCCTCTTCATAAATCCATGTTGACTTTATCTAATCCCGTTGATATTTTCTAAGTGTCCTGTTATCACATTCTTTATAACAGACTCTAGCATTTTCCCTACCACCCATGTTAGGCTAATAAATCTGTAATTCCCTGTTTTCTCCCTCCCTCCTTTTTAAAATAGTGGGGTTACATTTGCCACCCTCCAATCTGCCAGGGCTGTTCCAGAATCTACAGAATTTTGGAAGATGACAACCAACACATCCACTATTTCCATTGCCACCTCCTTTAGCACCTTGAATGTAGATTATCAGGCCCCGTGGATTTATCAGCTTTCAGTCCCATTAATTTCTCCAGCACTGTTTTTTCAATAATACTAATTTCCTTCATTTCCTCCTTCTCACTAGACCTTTAGTTCCCTGGTCTTGAGTGTTGTTAAAGCTACACTCATCCAGGCAAGTGAAGAATATTCCATCACACTCCTGACTTGTGCTTGTAGATGGTGGACAGGCTTTGGGGAGTCAGGAGTTACTCGCTGCAGAAATCCCAGCCTCTGACCTGTGTTTGTAGTCACAGTATTTATATGGCTAGTCCAGTCTAGTTTCTGGTCAATGGTGATCCCCAGGATATTGATAGTGGGGGTTCAGCAATGGTAATACCATTGAATGGCAAGGAGTGATGGTTAAATTCTCTCTTGCTGGAGATGGTCATTGCCTGGTATTTGTGTGGCACGAATGGGGCTCAAACCCATGACTTGAATCTAACCCCGTGCTGCACCTGTCCTGTCAGAAGATAAGTGTCACCCAGGAAGCCATGAGTAACAACAGATGGAATAATTTTATTCAAACTCTCCCAGGACAGGTACAGCACGGGGTTAGATACAGAATAAAGCTCCCTCTACACTGTTCCCATCAAACACTCCCAGGACAGGTACAGCACGGGGTTAGATACAGAGTAAAGCTCCCTCTACACTGGCTCCATCAAACACTCCCAGGACAGGTACAGCACGGGGTTAGATACAGAGTAAAGCTCCCTCTACACTGTCCCCATCAAACACTCCCAGGACAGGTACAACACGGAGTTAGGTACAGAGAAATGCTCCCTCTACACTGTCCCCATCAAACATTCCCAGGACAGGTACAACATGGGGTTAGATACAGAGTAAAGCTACCTCTACCCTGTCCCCATCAAACACTCCCAGGACAGGTACAGCACGGGGTTAGATACAGAGTAAAGCTCCCTCTACACTGACCTCAACACACTTTTCTGCCTTCTAGGAACTGGGTTTCATAACAGACTCTTACACAGATAGCAGAGAGGAGAAACCTCACTTTGGAATGGATTTGAAACCCAGTCTATAGAGGTGAAAAACCAGGGTCTCTCCATCTCCCCAATCCCCAAATGATGAAATGCCAGTCCCTCTGCCCTGTGCCCAAACTGCTCAATGCCGTATACCTGTAGCCAGCTTCGGAAGGTACTTCTTCTTCTGGGAATCGTTTCCAAACAGGAGAATCCCTTTAAAACCGATGGATTGGTGAGCACCCAGAGTGATCCCCACACCTAGGTCATGCATGCCAACAATCTCGACCAGTCGAGCGTACTACCGAACAAAAAACAGCATTCAGATTCCTTAAGTGTCGGGTCACCACCCCACCCAACTGACCCATGCAATAACTCCACTTGTCCACATGATAGCCCTTGCCTCAGTGAAGGGCTGTGTCCTCCCACACACTGGCCTCTGGTTTCTCCATCCTCTGGTGAAGTTTTGGCTCTCACCTTTGCTCGGCAGGTTCGAGGGTACGTGGGGCTTCCAGAGAGAAAAAATGGGCTCCCACCATCCTGCAGAGTCTTACAGCACCAGAGGAGGCCATTCACCCCATTGTGTTTGTGTTGGCTCTTTAAAAGAGTTATTCAATTAGTCCCTCTTCGCCTCTTACATCATTGTTCTGCAAATTTTTTGTTTTAAGTATTTATCCAATTCCCTTTTTGAAAGTTTCTGTTGAATCTGCTTCCACTGCCATTTCAGGAAGAGCGTTTACTCACTGTGTAAAAAATCACTTCTCATTGTTCTTTTTCCAATTATTTTAAATCTGTGTTCTTCAGTTACTGACGCTACCACCACTGGAAACAGCTTACTTACTCTATCAAAGCCCTGCTAATTTTGATCGCCTCTATTAAACGTTCCCTTAACTTTCTCTGCTCCAAGGAAAACAACGCCAGCTTTTCTAGTCTCCCCATATAACTGCAGTCCCTCATTTCTAATCGTCGCTTGGTCATCCAGGACTTGAGTGTTGCTGAAAAAAACGATGCTGTTGAAGCTTTTCATCGTGCACTCATCAGGACAGAGACAAGAATACCAAATTTCAAAGGGATCAACCATGTATACTGAATGAGAAAAGGGTGCTTTTTAAAAATTAAACACAAGCGCAGGGGACAATTGTTCCCTGGTGCATTCTCCACTGCAATGCCTTGACCAATCAGAGTTGACTTGTCAACCAATCAGCACCCTTTTCTCATAACAGTATAACTTGTTGCTCTTTTTGAAATTTGGCATTCTTGTGTCTGTCCTGACAAGTGCAAGAGGGAAAGCTTCGACAGCATGTCTCTTCCCTCATTTCTGGTATTGTTCTTCGAAATCTCCGCTCACCCTCTCCAAGGCCTTGACATCTTTCCGAATGTCTGATGTCAGAATTATACACACTACTCCAGTTGAGGCTTCCCCAGTGTGTATAAAGGTTTAGCAGACTCTTGTTCTTGTATTCTATGCCTCTTTTCTAAAGTCAAAGATCACGTATACTTTTGTGAACAATTCCAGCTTCTCCATTCTCTCCTGAAATCCCTGGTACCATCCTAGTAAATCACCTCTGCGCCCTCTCACATGCAGATCTATAGTCACTTGAACGAGCTGTCCGAGAAGCAGCTCATGCCACTGGTAACTGCAAGATGGGCTGAGAAAATTTTACAGCGTACAACAGGCCCAGGAGGCAACAAGGAAGTTACCAGACAATTGTGCACTGTTTCTCCAGAAGTTTATCTGAAAATCAGGGAGACGGAAAAATAAAATGTAATAAATCAATTCTCCACTCAGGGATGGGAGGGCAAGGCGTAGGAAGAACTGCAATCCTCACTCCTATTGTATATTGGAGAGGTGAGTGCACACTATCTTTATTTCTGAACAGTCACAAATGCAGATCCTACTGAAATATTTCACTTAATTTGCAGAGAGAAAAAAGTTATTCAGCTGGAGTACTGCCCTCTAATGGAGAGCATGACATCCCATCAGAGATACAGCTTACTGATGAGAGAACGCAGCTCCTTCAATGGCTTGGTGAGTACACGGGCCGTGTTGTGTGGTACAGAACAATGCGTGCTGTGGGTCTCCGTCTGTGGTCTCTGCTGGGATACTTGTTGCCAAGAAAAGGAAGGCAGCGAGACAATTATACTCGCCCTCAGCCCCCTGTGTGTTACGAAAGGGTGGAGAAAAAGGGATAGGTAACAGACCAGCCAGTGAACTCTGTCGGATTCCTGTCCGGTGACCCCCTCCCCCAAGCCCAGGTAAAAAGTGGGTGAGCGGGTATTGGGTGGGGACATAGCTGACCTCAGCGCTAAGGCCCCAAGTGGTTGAATATCTCTCTGATAATGCATCCCAGGAGGAAGGAGGCCATATCAACCCCTCCAACCTGTTTCACCATTCAATTACATGGTGGCTGTAATAACTCTGCCTACCAGTCTTAGCTCTTCAGCCCTTAATAGCCTCGTCCAACAATCAATCAATCTCAGTTTGGACATTTCCAGTTGATCCCCAGCCTTAACAGTTTGTTTGTGGGAAGAGAGAATTCTACATTTCCACACCTCTTTGTGTAAGAAACTGTGTACGGTCTGGAGAGGATTAAAATACCCCATTGTGGAGAGAAAGTTACACCCTTGCTGCTGATGCCTGTACATGTTGCCCCTCTCTGGTTTACCTGCGTGTTGGTGAGTCCCAGTCCCCCAAGCTCAGAGGACACCTGCAGACCGAATGCCCCCATCTCCTTCAGGCCTTCCATTGTGCTGTCCTCCACTTTCTCCAGAGAGTCGTTGGCTGCTGGGTCATTGACCTCCTGTGGGGAAAAGGATCAAGATGCACATTGGAACGTTTGTTTGTACCCTGCCCTACCGAGCCCTCGCAAAGACTTAGCCAACTTCAGAACGCAGGAAGGCTGCCTCAAGCTGCAAACGCCATGGGGTGGTTTCCCCATTGAGCAGCAAGGGTGATGAAGTGAGTCTCAGAATGCAGGACAGTGCCAAGGTCAGATAGGGTGGGAGTGGAGAGGAGATGAAGCAGGCAGTGCTGCTTAGGTGGCACTAGGGGCTGGCATGTGGACCATAGAGATTAAGAAGCATGAAGAGTTGCACAGTTTGAAGACCTGTGGAGGGCAGAGGTGGACAGAGTAGACATGACAGGTTTTAGCACAGGGAGTATGAAAAGCGTATAGGGCAGAGTATTTGGAATATAGAAAGAGCAAGAGAGTAAAATTCAGGTAAGTGATGACCTTCCTAACACAGGAGGATGAGAATGATTTGGCTAAGAGCCCCCCAAATAATGAGAAAGCAAGGAGAGTGAAACAAGAGAGGAAGAGGATTCCAGAGCTTGGGGCCCAGGCAGCTGAAGGCTGGGTTCAAACCTCCTACATCCTTTGCCTGCAGTGGTTTTATGCAACATCGAGCATGGGGCAAAACTCAACGCAGCAAGGGTCAACTAAACTGGCAATCAGTCCGAGATTGTGCAGCATGGCCGGAACAGGACTTCCAGCTGCAGCGGCGAGGGAGGTTAGGTAACGTCAGAGTTAGGTTTTCAAAAACCGCATACCAAAAGAGGAGGTCAAGGCTGAGGGGAGGGAGGGGGGTTACTTATAGAATGATACAGCACAGAAGGAGGCCATTCGGACCCTGGTGCTTCTGCTGGCTCTCTGAAAGAGCTATCCAATTAGTCCCACACCCCACGGCCCTGCAGATTTTTTCTCCTTAAAAGTATTTATCCAATTCTCTTCCGATCATTACTATTGAGTCTGCTTTCAGTCCAGATCACAACTCGCAGAGCAGAAGAAATGTCCCCCAATGGTGCCAATTACTTTAAATCCGTGTCCCCCTATTATTAACAACTTAGGTTTATTGTTACGAAGGTGTAAATGGAGATCTAATCCACATCTGGTCTTGTTGTACCAGTTCTGGCAGTGCTCAATATTCCCAGGCCAGGTATGAAGTACAAAATATTTAATTCCCTACTGCTAACGAACTTTACCTTGAGGAATTAAAAGCAAGTTTAAAACAGATAGAACTTGCTCTCAGAATTAACTAGTAAATGACGAATCCAGCAATCTATAGCTAGGATTCCCCAATCTACCGCAGGGTTCTAGGTTGATTGTGCAGGTAAAGTTCGTTCTCCAGCAGCTGCCGGCACCAGGGACAAAAGCAGCACCTTCCCCAACACTGCCATCAGAACTCGGAAGTTCACATCAAACTTCTCTGCTCCGTCCTTTCAGCTGCCAATGGTCGGTTGTTTATTTCTTTTAGTTCAGACGTTGAGTATTCTCTGCCCGTCTGTCTCTGGGAAATGGATGCAGCGCCAGGAGGGAGAGGGAGGGAGGGGGGCTGAATGCCCTCTGCTGGTGGACTCCAGACCTGCAGTGTCAGGCAAGGAGTGCCTATTTGTGATTAGAGAGATGGGGCAGAAATTGGGATAAAATTTGACGGATGGAGTATATAATGTGGGAAAATGTGAGGCTGTCCACTTTGGCAGGAAGAAGAGAAGAGAAGAGTGTTATTTAAATAGAGAGAGACTGCAGAATGCTGCAGTGCAGAGGGCTGTTGTACTTGAATCACAAAAAGCCAGCATGCAGGGACAGCAGGTAATTGAGAAAGCAAACAAAACGTTGGCCTTTATGGCAGGGGTGATGGAGTACAAAAGTAGGGAAGTCTTAGTGAGACCGTACCTAGAGTACTGCATGCCATGTCGGCCACCTTACTTAAGGAGGAACATACTTGCATTGGAGGCAGTTCAGAGAAGATTCACTTAGCCAATTCCTGAAATGAAGGGGTTGTCTTATAAGGAAAGGTTGAGCAGGTTGGGCCTGTACTCATTGAAGTTTAGAAGAATGATAGGTGATCTTATTGAAACGTATATGATCCTGAGGGGGCTTGGCAGGCTGGATGCTAAGAGGGTGTTTCCCTTGAGGGAATCTACAACTAGGGAGCACAGTTTCAAAATATGGGTATCCCATTATACACAGAGATGAGGAGGAATTTCTTCTCTTAGAGGGTTGTCAGTGTTTGAAATTCTCTCCCCCAGAGAGCAGTGGAGGCTGGGTCACTGAATATATTCAAGGCTGAGTTAGACAGATTTTTGATCAAGAAGGGACTCAAGGGTTATGTGGGAGGGGTGAGCAGACAGGAAAGTGGAGTCACAGCCACAGATCAACCATGGTCTTACTGAATGGCGGAACAGGCTCATGGGCTGAATGGCCAATTCTTGCTACTGCTTTTTTTAATCTTATGAGAGGGAATGTATGATTCAGTGAGATGGAGAGAGGGAGTGTAATGGTTGTGGGAGCAATGTGGCGATGCAAAAGTATGCGAATGCCTGGTGGCTTTTTGTCCAGCTGTATTAACTTACCTGGAAAAACTTGCTGACTGGTCCCACTAATTCTCGGAGAAACTGCTCCTGCTCATCACTCAGAACTGTACAAACACAATCAAGGAGCATCGTTAGTTTAGCCTCTCAATGAAGGAGAAAAACTCTACGCTTACATTTTGAAAAACTCGTCTTTCCTCTCTTTCTGCTCCTCCCCCCATCACCCGAAGACCCCAGTTCATGCTGGGTGGTGCCCACTAATCATTAATATGTACATCATCAGGTGTAGTGCAACACAAGGAGTGTCAAAGAGCTGTCATAACCTGTCCTGATCCTGTCCCCACACAACACAGGAATGAAAGGAGACCATTCAGCCCCTTGAGCCTGTTTTGCCATTCAATTGAGATCACGGCTGATCTATATCCTAACTCCATCTACCTGCCGTATCCTTTAATACCCTTAGCCAATAAAAATCTGTAAATCTCGGTTGCAAAACCTCAGTTTTCAATTGACCCCCCACCCCACCTCCCAGCTTCAGCAGCCTTTTGGGGGAGAGTGTTCCAGATTCCCACTGCCTTTTATGTGAAGAAGTGCTTCCTGACATCACCCCTGAACGGCCTGGCTCCAATTTGAAGCTTCCACCCCTTTGTTCTGGACTCCCTCATAGCACCTCCTCCCCACCACACCCACTGCCCAACCAAAAGAAATAGTTTCTCTCTATCGACCCGATCAATTTCTTTAATTCTTTTAAATATCTAAGAACAGTTCAAACCCATATCTCTTCCATATAATGAACAAATTGTAATAAACGTTGAACCCTGTTAACCTAAAGTCTCTAAGCTAATGATCAATGTGTTATTTTACTCTGCTCTATCATTTTTTAAAAATATTTTACTTGAAATGATCGATTGTAAAAGTTGCCTCAATTCAGCTCATGGCCAGCACAAAAGTTGATTTTCAAATAAATAAACCTTTGTCATCAAACCCCTTGATTGGATCACCCCCTAATCTTCTATACTTGAGGGAATATAAACCTAGTCTGTGTGACCTGTCCTCCTAATTTAACCCTTTTAGAGCCAGTATCATTCTGGTGAATCTGTGTTACATCCCCCTCCAAGGCCAATATCTCCTTCCTGAGGTGCAAAGCCCAGAACTGAACCAATGCCCGGCAACCGCTTGGATATCAACAGACCGTGGCGAGTACATCTTTGTCCTGGTTAAGGAAAATTCCTCAGTCGTACCGGAGGGGAAGGGGAACACCTGCTCAGTTTGGAACTGCCCCCGAAACATGTTCACAGCAAACGACTTGGATTCCTGTAGTGGCAAGATGAGAAAAAGTTTTACCCGATTTTCTCCTCTGACATGTTCACTGTGCCCCACCATCCGTCATCACCAATGGGTTTGCCCCCTCCCCCCACAACCCACCCCCGCACCCCCCCCCCCAACGACCTCGTCCTCTCCTGCTGCTTTCATCCCATTCCAGAGGTGCCACTCAAATCCTCAGGCCCTTTGACCAAGTTAACAGATTTGGTTTGCAGGCGCTACCAGAACCGGGCGCTGGTTCCAGCCCCCAGCAAACGTCCCCAACTTTTTTTAGCAAAGCGTAACTGGGCAGGGATCAAGGGCTGAAATGTCACGGGGCTCAGGGAAGGCAAAGAAAGCCCTGCATTTCTATAGCAGCCTTTCGCCACCTCAGGAGGTCGCAAAGCGCCTCGCAGACAATTAAGCACTTTTGGAGCTTAGGCACTGTTGTAATGAAGTTGTGCACAACTAGCCATGTGACAATGACCAGATCATTGTTTTCAGTATGTTGATTGAAAGCTAAATATCGGCCCAGGAAGAACTCTCATGCTCTTTTATGAAATAGTGCCCTGGGGTTTTACCCACTTGGCAGGTAAGAGAGGGCATGGGTTTAATGTCTTGAGGCCACAGTCAGATCAGCCATGATCTTACTGAATGGCATAGGTCTCAAGAGGCCAAATGACCAATTCCTGCTGCTATTTCTTATGGTGTTATGTTCAGATACACAAAGAACTTGGTAGAAACGTACCGTGCCGACCATCTTCTTGTCCGTTGTGGTTTTTGTGGTGTCAGTTGCTGTTTTCTCCAGTACCACCTGATGGAAACAAAAGCAGGGGGAGGGGAGGTAAATAAGGGAATTAAACACAATCAGCTAAAGTGGACACGCCTGGCATGTTATCTGAGAACTTGTAAAAGCTGCTTAAATCCATGTGTTCCGCTCCTTTCACAGACTGTGTACAATCCACTCAGGGGACTTTACCCCAGTGTTTTATCCTGAGGGAAGGTTTCGCAAAGTTTCTCACTAACCTCCCAGCCATCTCTATACGTCCAGGGCTAGTTCAATTCCTTGCCCCGATACATTCATTGTCCCAGCAGCTCAGGAAGCATCATGTTCCACATGGTCCTCAATCATCCTTCTCAATGTTGCTCCTTCAAACTCTCAATCCTGTTCCTGCCCAGCTAATCGATTAATCCGCACACTGCCGGCTGCTTTATCCTGGGGCAGAATTTTCTGTCTGGCGGGGGGGGGGGGGGGGGGGGGGTGGACGCGTGCAGGCGATTGGGTCTGTGCCGCCATTTTACACGGGCGGGCCAACTAAGGCCCGCCCAGCGCATTTCCCGACTCTCATGGATAGCGGGAGTGTGTGGGCTGTGGCGGCCACGCACAGACCACCGGGTCCAATGGCGGCCCGGCAGTCTGTTTAAAAGAAGGCCTGGCAGCCTCCTGTAGGCTGCTCACAATGGCCAGTGCTAGGCTGCAGCAGAGGGGTTCGGGTGAGCGGGCCAGGCTGGAGGGTAAGCCAGCGGCGGGGGGGGCCAGTGCACCCCTCGTTTTCCTGATGACTGCCTTGCGGCCCCCCCCTCGGGGAGGTGTTGGTCCCCTAGGATGGGAGGAGGAGGCCCCCCCACATGACAAAACGTGCCTGGGAGGAGGTGGCAGAGGTGGTGAGCTCCCGCGACGTGGTGCGGCGCACCTGGATCCAGTGCCGCAAGCGCTTCATCGATTTGTTGCGCTCTGGCAGGGTGAGTACCATGTTGGCAATGGGCATTTAACCCAGCAGGTAGCCTTACCCTCTGCGCCCCCCACCTCCCTCCCCGAAGTCTTAGTGTCGTGACTGCATTGAATCATCGGCGGCATTTTTCCTTTGCTGGGTGGGCAAGCAGATAGTGCCCATGCTGAGGTCAGCCTGAGTGGGTCATGGGGAGATGAGTTTTCCCCCGCAGCGTGTGTTGATCTGAGTCCCACATGACTGGTTTGGGGGCAACCTGGAGGAGTTGCACCTGGGCAGAGACTCAGAACTCCAGGACATGTCCTGGTCAGGGTGATGAGATGGTGGAAAGGGAGCTTCAAGGTGGCGTGGCAAAAAACCATCTGCTGCCCTCTATGCTGCACGTGCTTGCGCCTCCTAGCTATGGGAGGAAATACCATGAGGTTCCTAATGTGATGTAGACAGCATGTGTCCAAGGGGGCAGTGGGGGGTGGGGAGCAGGCCCAGCATCTTTGAGTGATCGGCTGCAGCGGGGTGAGGAGGCACTGGAGGCCTGATATGTCTCACTCTGGTTGGGGTGTGCCTTGTGCGAACAGAGTCCATGTGCAATTTGCCCTAATCAATGCTCTTCTTTTTCAGGAGAAGAATGCACAGAATGCAGCCAAGCGTGTGAGGCTGGAGGCAGCCAGGCACAGATCTCCAAACTAAGCCGCTTCGAGCAGGAGGCCCTGGAACTGGAGATGCGCCAGGCACCCAGGTCTACTGGTGTCAGTGAGGCTGGGGTGCCACTGCCAGGTATTTATGCCCAACAGTGAGGTCAGCATTGTCCTCCCAACAGCCATAGCACTGACAATTAGTTATTGTTGCAACATTGCTGGACCATTGGTTCTGGAAGGTTGAGCGCATAATGAGCCAGGGGGGGACAAGGATGAACTTTGTCATTGTCTCCACGTTAACTGATGCACTGTCCTTGTTCTTCCTTTTAGCATCATCAGAGCACGGCCGTGAGGAGGAGCAGCAGATGCCCCCTCTCACACCTGAGAGTCCTGAAGTCTCACCTGTGTCACACCATTTCTGCGAGGCAGGCACCAACGCAGATACTAGCACCTCGGTGGGAATTAGAACAACGACTAGTGTCCGGGGCACATTGGTAATGGCACTTCACAGTCGCTGGAGGAGCTGGCAGAGACAGAGAGTGCCCATGACGCCAGCAGTTGGAGGACTGCAGGGGACCAGGCATATGCTCAGTCGGTGCCTGATGATGTGTCTCTGGAGTTGTCTGTGATGCAGCAGGTACAGGAAATGCGGCCGGGTGTGTGGGAGCATCTGGGGGTGGAGGAGTCCATGCGGACAATTGCCGAAGCAAAGAGCCACATGTCCAAGCATCCTCCATGATGAGAGTGGCGACTCTCGTGGAGAGCCTACTCCAGGAGACCCACCAGGGCTTCCTGGGGATGCGCTCTGACCAGCAAGCTCTCACATCGGCATTGACCTCAGATGGTCAATGACCTCACCAGCTGGGAGATGGTGTGGGCATCAAGCTTCCCAGCTTGTTGCCCATCCATCCACGGTGAGCAGGGAGGTCCGAAGCGACCTACGTTGGCGCAGCTGGTGCCTGGCATCTCTGCGGGCTCCTCTCAGGGCGCTCCAGATGAGGGCGGCAGCTCCTCCGCCCCTCTGCCAGTGACCGTTTCATCCGGTGAGGCTGCGACGACTGGGGAGATGCCAGCTGTAGAACAGGCAGCTCCCTCCCAGGCAGGGCCAGCACAGGCTCCACGGGCCAGAGGACGACATTTTGAGAAGACCGATGGCTCTCTCCACCACAGCCCTTGTGGTGCTCTGGCTCCTATTGTACCGCTGCTTAGCTTCTGTTCTTGGATGGCGGAGAGGCATCATGAGCCACCTTCTGAGGGGATAGCCCTTGTCACCCAGCAGCCATCCATCCAGCCCGGCTGGAGCACTGAAGAGCCCCGGCACCTGGGAGTGTCTGACGATGTAGGCGTCGTGGGAGCTGCCTGGGTACCTTGCACAGACTTGTAGAATCAGCATCCTGTGATCACACACTATCTGCACGTTCATGGAGTGGAAGCCCTTCCTGTTGACGAAGGCACTGGGCTCACCTGCTGGCGCCTTGATGGCCACATGTGTACAGTCTATAGCACCCTGGACGCGGGGGAAGCCAGCAATGGCCGCGAAGCCTGTGGCTCACTGTGTCTGACTGGCCTGGTCCCAGTGGAAGTGGCTGAACAGAGCGTCTGTAACCTGCTTGACACAAGTGTGGACAGCTGATTAGGAGACACCACAAAAATCACCTGCTGATCCCTGGAAGGAGCCAGAGGGATAGAAGTTGAGGGCAACTGTGACCTTCAGAGCATGGGGTGTCCGCCCACACAGTTAGCGGGTATCTCAGGCCCAATCATCTGACAGACGTAGTTGACTGTCTCCCTTGAGAGTCGGAGTCTCCTTCAGCATTGCATCTCAGACATATTGAGGTAGCTGCTTCGCCGCCTGTATACCCTGGCAACAGGATAGTGGCGTCTTCTGCGGACCCTTCCACTTTAGACTACTTCTTGGCCCTGCACCCCTTGTGCCTGCACCTGTCCTCCCAAAGGTGGCTCCCCTGGAGGCTGAATGTGCACTCCTGGCCTCCTCCCCCTTCTAGCCCTCCCTTCCTCCTCAGAGGAACTGCCTCCAGTGGACAGATCAGCTCCCATTCCCAGGCTAAGGGAAGGCTTCCCGAAACCTGCAGGCCCGGAAACGATGCCTCACTACAGAGTGCTGACCTGAAGGTTAAGAATCCAGAAGAAGCAGCTGGGATACATTCTGAAGTACTGCAGATCACACAGGCAAGTTTGAAAAACTTTCACCAATAAATACTTCACAGAGCAGATTCACAACCCCACTGAGCCCTCTTATCCTACCCATGGATGAGGTTAATACAAATGTCTCCTATCCCGTCTGCCCGTTGCGTCCGCGAGCCAACCCGAAGATCGCACGGGCGCCGAAAAATTGGCGTCGATTGAAGACTAAAGGGCCTTAAGTGGCCCGTTAATTAATGGCGCGCGCGCATTGGACACCATCGCGCACCCGCCCAGCGAAATATCGCGATGGCGCATGGTGATGTCGGGACACTCGCCCAACGTCACCGTGCGTCATTTTACTTGCGGATGTGCGGGGCCCGGGGTCAAACGGAAAATTCTGCCCTTGGTATATGTTCCACATCTTTCACTACTCTGTATGGGGACCTTTAATCTGGTGTCATACTTGGAATCTCCAAAAACTATGCAGGCCTGTGTCCTAACTCGCACCAAGTTGGGTTCACCTCCTCTGCTCGCTGGCTTACATTGGTTTCTGATCTGGCAATGCCTCGAATTTAAAATTCTCATCCTTGTTCTCAAATCCTTCCGTGGCCTCACCTCCTCTCTACCTCTGTAACCTCCTCCCCCACAACGCTCCAAGATCTTTGCACCCCTCCAATTCTGGCCTCTTCAGTATCCCCGATTTCAGCTGCCCGGGCCCTAAGCTCTGGAACTCTCTCCCATTAAACCTCTCTCCTCCTTTAAGATGCTTCTTAAACCCTCCTCTTTGACCGAGCTTTTGGTCACCTGTCCCTCATATGTCTTTGTGTGGCTCTGTGTCAAATTTTGTTTGCAAACGCTCCTGTGAAGTGGCTGGGGAAGTTTTATTCTGTTTAAGGTGCTATCTAAATGCAAGCTGTTGTTTTGTTTTGTACACAATCACTGTCCAAGTTAACTAACCTCCATACGTTGATATTATGCTGCATATCAATAGCCTTTTCACATTCCTTCTCAAATTCCCCTACCTTATGAAATCCATCTCAGTTCGAGGAGTCTCTGTTAGTACCACAATCTAGGAACTACCCTAACTGCTGTCCCCTACAGAGCCTTCCAATGCACCCACGTCCATTCAGAGAGCGATTTCCCAGAACATTCCAGTTGTGGCCTGGTCCACGCTCCCACCTGATAGATGAACTCGTTTGTGTTCACAGTTTTAATGAACAAAGATGCTGTTTTGAAAGAAGCTGTGCTTGGTGACGTTTGGGAGCTGCCAACAATATATTATCTCAAATTAATCGTTATTTTACATGCTCAAGCATTTTAAATCGCACAAAGGGCAGTCAGTTATTGCCAACACGGCTACTTTAGTGATAATGTGGCGCTGATCCGGATAAGTTCTTTACCCAGAGAGCGCTGAGAATGTGGAACTCGCTACCACATGGAGTGGCTGAGGTGTAGATGTAGTGTAGTGCAGATGTATTTAAGGGGAAGCTGGATAAACACAAGGGCGGAAGGAATAGAAGGATATGCTGACAGGGTGAGATGAAGAGGAGGCTTCATGTGGTGCAGAAACACCAGCATGGAGCAGATGGGCCGAATGGCCTTTTTCTGTGCTGTCATAGTGTGGAACCATCAACACATTCTGTATTCACTTTTACAATTTGCTAACCGCCCTCAGGAGAAGCAGAGAGTTTGCATTTTAGTTGGCCTAGTACATTGCTCGTGGTCACTTTGAAGGGTACAAGTCTTTTCATGTACCGGAAGGGACAGAAACCTCAGGAATTCACGGTAGAGTGAGTGACCACATCATTTCAGGCAATGATTTACAGGCTGGTCTTCCATGTAACCCTGTTTACATCAGCAGCTTCAAGGGTAAACATTGACATAGCCAGAAATGGTAAAGACTGTAACTTGCAAAATAGGTGTGTAATTGGCAAATGAACTTCAGTTTAGATTAAGTGTGAGGTAGTGCGCTTTGGAGGAAGAATAAGAAGGACACAACATGCTGGTTGGAAAATGTGTCCAAAAGGGGTCGAGGAGCAGAAGAACCTGGGGACACAGACAGACCAATCATTGTAAGTTGCAAGACATTAATAAAGCCTTAAAAAAAAAATCAAATCAGGCACTGGGATTCATTTCTAGAGGAACTGAATGAAAAGCAGAAACCCGTTTCAAACCTTGCTTACACCACACTTGGGAGTACTGAGAGCAGTTCAGTTTTCCATATCAAAAATAAGGATATGGAGGTTGGGTGGGGGGGGCACTGTAGGAGGTGCAATAAAATTTTCTAGAATGATAGCAGTACTGAGAGGTTCTCCACTTCAGGGAAATTTGAATAGAGTGGTGCTCTTTTAGGAAAGAAACAATGGAGGGATAATCTAACCAACCACTCCCTAGGTAAAGAGGCTTCTCCTGAATTCTATATTGGATTTGTTCGTGACTATCTTATATTTCTGACCCCTGGCTTTGGTCTTCCCCCTCTCCCCACCAAGTGGAAATATCTTTCTGACATCAACCCTGAACGGCCTGGCTCCAATTATATGGTTCTGCCCCCTTATTCTCCACTCTCTGCACCAGAGAAAATAGCTCTTCTCTCTCTACCATATCAAAACTTTTAATCACATCTTGCATTTATATAGCACCTTTAATGTGGTAAAACATCCCCAGGGGCTTCACAGGGAAGATTAACAAATTTTGACACTGAGCTACATAGGGAGATATTAGGGACAGGTAACCAAAAGCTTGGTCAAAGAGGTAGGTTTTAAGGAGCATCTTAAAGGAGGAGAGGTTTAGGGAGGGAATTCCAGAGCTAAGGGCCCCAGGCAGCTGAAGGCCCAGCTGCCAATGGCGGAGCGATGGAAATCAAGGATGCTCAAGAGGCCAGATTTGGAAGAGCGCAGAGATCCCGGAGCATTGTGGGGCTGGAGGAGGTTAGAGATAGGGAGGGGGTGAGGCCAGGGACAGATTTGATAAAAAGGATGAGAACTTTCAAACTGAGGCACTGGCAGATCGGAAACTAACGTAAGTCAGTGAGCACAGAGGGTGAACCAGACTTGGTGCGAGTTAGGACACAGGATAGCTTAGATTTTGGAGATTCCAAGTATGACACAAGATTAAAGGTCCCCCTACAGGGAAGTTAAAAATGTGGAACATATACCAGGATAAAGCTGCCAGCAGTGTGTGGATTAATAGATTAGCTGTGTAGGAGCAGGATTGAGACTTTGAAGGAGCAACATTGAGGAGGATGATTGAAAACCACATGGAGCATGGTTGTAGGCTGGTGGAGGTTACAGAGATAGGGAGGGGAATGAGGCTAAGGAATGATTTTAATACAAGGACGGTAAATTAAAAATTAAGCTGCTGCTGGAACGTGAGCTGGTGTAGATCAACGAGCGCAGAGTAACTGGTGAAGGGATCTGATTCAGGTTTGATTGTGGGCAGCAGAGTTTTGGATGAGCTGAAGTTTCTGGAAAGCAGTAGGTTGGAGGGCAGCCAGCACAGCACGGGAATAAAAAAAAAAGTTACAACCCAAGTATGGGAGGACAGAATGTGTAATTGTACTGTTGGGTACTTCATCTCTTTTTTAAAAAGGACCAATTGAAGTGGACACAGTGTGAGAAGCTCACACGCCCACCATTCCACTTCACAGGGTTTACACTGACATCACTAATTACAGCTGTGAGACTTTGCTAACATTACACACAGGAGCATGGCAGGAGAGAGTTCAGATAGAGGATGATCCAGAGACCTGACCAGCCGAACAAGCAAGGAACACAGTGTTAGCACACGTCTATAAAAAGAGCCCCACCCCTGATTTTCAGCTCTTTGAAAAGGGACCTGCCTCATCCAGTTCAAAATAATGTTTGGACTTTGAAAATTCTTTAGGCAAATGGGGTCTCCAACACACAGTGCAGGTAGTAGAATAGCCCACACCAAACTGGCACCAATTTGCTAATGCCAGGCACTAAAATAAAAATATAAAAGCATAGTATTACTTAAACAGAGAACGGCTGCACAATTCCGAGCTGCAGAGGGATCTAGGTGTCCAAGTGCATGAGTCACAAAAAGTTAGTATGCAGGTACAGCAAGTAATTAAGAAGGCTAATAGCATGGTATCCTTTATTATGAGAGGAATTGAACATAAAAGTAAGGATATTATACTTCAGTTATACAGGGCATTGGTGAGACCACATCTCTAATATTGTGTACATCTCGAAACATACAAATTGCAAAAAATGGGTTGACAGCTGTTTCAAGTTTCCCCCTGGAATTTGAGCAGCTCAGCCTTTACCATCGGCTGTGTCATAATAACGTCCACCCGAGAGGACAGACATGGCCTCGACTTAGTGTATCATCTAAAAGACAGCACCTGAGCAATGAGCTGGAAGTGCCCCTGGGCAAGGGGCTTGTGTCTCTGGAATGGAGCCCAGTACCTTGACTCAGAAACAAGTGCTATTCACTGGGCCATGGTTGATACCAGGTAGAAATGGTGAATCCAGAACAAGGACGTGCCAGTTAAGACTATGAAACAGCAAATTCAGAGAAGTTATTCTTCACAGAAGGACTGATGAACATTTGGAATGAACTGCAGGGTCAGAGAATGGAGGTAGCTAAATTTGCAGATGACACAAAGATAGGTAGGAAAGTATGTTGTGAAGAGAACATGAGGAGGTTGCAGATGGATATGGATAGGTTGAGTGAGTGGGCAAAGATCTGGCAAATGGAGTTTAATGTGGGAAAATGTGAACTTATTCATTTTGGCAGGAAGAACAAAAAAGCAGAGTATTACTTAAATGGAGAACGGCTGCATAATTCTGAGGGATCTAGGTGTTCTAGTACATGAGTCACAAAAAGTTAGTAAGCAGGGAGAGCTAGTAATTAAGAAGGCTAATGGAATGCTATCCTTTATTACGAGAGGGATTGAACATAAAAGTAAAGATATTATGCTTCAGTTACGCAGGGCATTGGTGAGACCGCATCTCGAATACTGTGTGCAGTTTTGGTCTCCTTATTTAAAGGGAGATGTAAATGCATTGGAGGTGGTTCAAAGGAGGTTTACTAGATTGATACCTGGAATGAGTGGGTTGTCTTATGAGGAAAGGTTGGACAGACGGCTTGTCTCCACTGGAGTTTAGAAGAGTGAGGGGTGACTTGATTTAAGTATACAAGATCCTGAACGGCCTTGACAAGTTGGATGTGGAAAGGATGTTTCCTCTTGTGGGTGAGTCCAGAACTAGGGGGGCACTGTTTTAAAATTAGGGGTCACCCTTTTCGGACAGAGATGAGGAGAAATTTTTCTCTCAGAGGGTTGTGCGACTTTGGAACTCTCTGCCTCAGAAGATGGTGAAAGCGGGGTCATTGAATATTTTTAAGGCAGAGATAGATTCTTCTTAGGCAAGGGAATCAAAGGTTATCGGGGTTAGATGGAAATGTGGGAATTGAAACACAAACAGATCAGCCATGATCTTATTGAATGGCGGAGCAGGCTCGAGGGGCCGAATGGTCTACTTCTGTTTCTATTTCTTATGTTCTTATGTGGAAACCCTGGAAAGAGTTGGACGAATGACGGGAGAACGTGGCCTGTATTCTCTAGACTTTAGAAGAATGAGAGGTGATCTCAATGAAGCAACCAAAATTCTTACAGGGCTTGACAGGGTAGATGCAGGAAGGATGTTTCTCCTGGCTGGGGATTTAGAACCAGTGGACACAGTCTCAGAATAAGGGGTAGGGCATTTAGGACTGAGATGATGAAGAATTTCTTCACTCAGAGGGTGGTGAATCTTTGGAATTCTCTACCCCAGAGGGCTGTGGAGGCTTGGTCATTGAATATGTTCACGACAGAGATCGATAGATTTCTACATATTAAAGATATCAAGGGATATGGGGAAAGTGCGGGAAAATGGCTTTGAGGTAGAGTTCGGCCACAATCTAGTTGAATGGCGGAGCAGGCTCGAGGGGCAAATGGCCTACCCCTGCTATTTCCTATGTTCCAATGGGATCATTTTGAGTGGAGGAGGTAACAACACAATGTTTATTTTAGAACCCATCGTCATACCAGTCAGTCAGTCTAACCTTGGTGGTGGGGAAGTTACTAGAAAGAGTTCTGACTTGGAGAGACATGGATTAATCAGGGATGGTCGGCATGGATTTGTTAAGGGAAGGTCAAGTTTGACAAATTTGATCGAATTTTTTGAGATAACCAGGAGTTGACGAGGGCAATGCATTTGATGTGGTCTACATGGACTTTAGCAAGGCTATTGACAAGGTCCCTCATGGCAGACTGATCAAGAAAGGAAGTGCCCATGGGATCCAAGGCAAAGTGGCACGTTGGATCCAAAATTGGCAGGAAGCCGAGGTGATGGTAAAGGGATGTTTCCGTGACTGGAAGTCTGTTTCCAGTGGGGTTCTGCAGGGCTCGGTGCTGGTGCCCTTGCTGTTTGCGGTGTACATAAATGATTCGGACTTAAATGTAGGGGGTATGATCAAGAAGTTTGTGGATGACACGAAAATTGGTAGGATGGTAAATAGTGAGGAGGATAGCCGTAAACTGCAGGAGGATATCAATGGACTGGTCAGGTGGGCAGAGCAGTGGCAAATGGAATTCAACCTGGAAAAGTGTGAGGTAATGTACTTGGGGAGGGCTAACAAGGCAAGGGATTACACTATGAATGGTAGGATCCTGGAAAGTACTGAAGATCAGGGGGACCTTGATGTGCATATCCACAGACCCATGAAGGTAGCAGGGCAGGTAGATAAGATGGTTAAGAAGGCACATGGGATACTTGCCTTTATTCGTCAAGGCATAGAATACAAGAGCAGGGAGGTTATGCTGGAGCTGTATAAAACGCTGGTTAGGCCACAGCTGGAGTACTGTGTGCAGTTCTGGTCACCACATTATAGGAAGGATGTGATTGCACTGGAGAGGGTGCAGAGGAGATTTACCAGGATGCTGCCTGGGTTGGAGGGTCTGAGCTATGTGGAAAGATTGGGTAGGCTGGGGTTGTTTTCCTTGGAGCAGTGAAGGTTGAGAGGGGACCTGATAGAGGTGTATATAAGATTGAGGGGCATAGACAGGATGGATAAGAAGGCACTTTTCCATTAGCAGGGGGGTCAATAACCAAGGGCCATAGATTTAAGGTAAGAGGCAGAAGACTTAGAGGGGAGTTGAGGAGAAATTTTTTCACCCAAAGGGTGGTGGGACTCTGGAACTCACTGCCTGAAAGGGTGGTTGAGTCAGAAACTCTCATAACATTTAAGTATTTAGATATTCACTTGCGTTGCCATAGCCTCCAGGGCTGTGGGCCAAGCGCTGGAAAATGGGATTAGTGAAGTCAGATCTTTGTTGACCGGCACAGACATGATGGGCCGAATGGCCTCCTTCTGTGATGTAGACGTCTATGAGTCATACTGTAACTCATCACTCAATTTGTCTCCATTTATTTCTCGACGCCTAAATGGTCAGAATGCCCAGACTCATCCTGTCTGCTTTTCCTCTCTTGCTTCCAAGAAAATGCAGGAGCTTTACTGCATCCCCCATTCTCCCTCTTTAACCTCCCTTCTTCATGTTCCATCTCCGCTCTCCCTCCACCCTCTTTACCCTCTCTCCATATCTCCCATTCCCTCCCTCTC
>NC_135912.1:172973-212973 GCF_964194155.1 Cetorhinus maximus | reverse complement strand
TACCCTCACCGACCAGGAGAGCGACCGTGCCCCTGTGAGGTAAAGCGCCCCCACAGGCCTGATCAACATCCGGCAGCCCCCCATTGCCATCGACGTAACCGAATTGGATGCTTCCGCAAGCTACGCAAAGCCCAAAGGTCAAAATGCGCAGAAGATCCCAAGAGGATTCACGGGGGTTAAGACCAAGAGGACCTTGAGGTGGTCGAGAGGGTGCGGTGGGCAGGCCCGGGGAGCGAGCGGGATACAGCCCGCTGACCGCTATCGGCCAACCCCACCCCACCCACCGCCATTTCACACCGGCCGGGCCAATTAACGGGCAGCCAGAGTGAAACCCGCACACCGATAGGCTCAGTGCTGCCGGGGGTGGGGAGGGCGGGGGCTGGGGGGGGGTGGTGAGGGGAGGGGAGAGCAGAATGAAAGCCCCCTGAAGGTGGGGAGTTCCCTCAGGGAGATGAAGAGTTTTAAACACCTCGATAAAGATTTTAAAATCCCGGAATAAGTTTCCACACATAAAGAATCGCCGATGATAATAATTCTGCCCAAACGTTTTTATCTTTTAAGAAATGAAGATGGGAAACCTCGTCCCCGCCCTTGGGTGAGGTTTCCTCAAAAACCCAAAGGCCGCTTGGCCGATCCGCCCGCCGTAAGGTTGTGAAAAATAGCGGTTAATTCATTGACGAATGGCCTTAAAGGGCCTTTTAATAGTCAGTGGGCGCGAACGTCCAATACTCGGGTGTGCCCGCCCGACCTCATCTCGCGCTATCTCGTGCCCGATAAGTTCAGACGCGCGTCAGCCCCACGGGACTTAAAATTCTGTCCCCACGCTTCTTGGGTTAGGTCAAAGGTCTTGATTCCTCATTTTGGAAAGTGGATATTTCTGTCAATTGGACACGGGGTGGGTGGGTCAGTGTCACGGTCCAATCGGATAGAGAACGGTGGCTGCCAGACTCCCTCACCCACCCTCCCCTGGCTTCGAACGACAGATACTCCACCCTGCTGGCCTGGAGGGATCTGACTTCCCGGTCACAGGTACGATTCTGGAGCCATTAAGCTACGGCGGCGATCAGACCTTCCAGCTGACAGACGTCACCTGTAACCGGTCTCATCCTCTCGAGCAGCGACGCCTGTGTAGCCCTGAATCCCTTCAAGACAGCAGAAGATGTCAAGACAGCCGCGGTTGTGAATTACACAGGGCTGCAAGTTCCCGAGACATCCAACAAGCCAGGTTCTCTCCAACTGGGACTTCACCTCTGAATTGTCTTCCCTCTTCGCAGAACAGGGTTTGTTACAGGTGCCAGAAGCTCCTCATTGGCCAGGCCAGTCAACCACTCAGGAGGTTGCCACGACACCTCGCGTGGATGACGGTCAAGAGGGGAACCAGCAACGAGGGCCTCCGCTCGGGTGCCAGTGGGAGGGTTAAGCCCTGAGATCACAGAGCAGGCACTGCAACCCCCACCCACCCCAGCCAGTGCGGCTGTGCTGCACGGGGCGTTGGAACCACGTGTCGGCCGCCCAGTGACGATGGCGCGTCCCACAGCCTCATGGGGAGGGGGGTGAGCTCACCACCACGGCTCAGCCTCACAACAGGAAGAGTCATCTTCCATCCCAGTGTGCATCACAGTGAAGCCTCACCAAGGGCAAAAAGCACTAGAGGGACAAGCCCCGAGTCCATCCACCTCAAAAAGGAGTGGGATAAACCAACCCCCGTCCATGGGGGAATCGACAAAGAGCCACTCAATGCCGTGGCACAGAATAAGATGACAAAAGGACACCCAGGTGCCAGGACAACTTTGGATTCAACGAGGTTTCCCCACAGTGACAGAGCCTATTATACAGGGTGTCATAACAGAGCATTTAGAAAGACATAATCTAATCAAACAGAGTCAGCATGGCTTCACTTAGGGGAAATCATACCTGACACATTTATTAGAATTCTTTGAGGAGGTAACAAGGAGGGTAGATAAAGGGGAACCAGTAGATGTAATATATTTGGATTTCCAAGAGGTGTTTGATAAGGTACCACACATAAGGCTACTTAATAAGATAAGAGCCCATGGGGTTGGGGGTAGAATGACCTTGAGGCACTCACCCGGTAAGAGGGGAGGGGGCTGAATGCCCACCCCACTGGTCCTCCAGCCTGATCTCCAGTCGCTGTTGAGGCCATAGCTTTGGCCTTCAGCGCGCAGCATGTATGGTTCTTCCCTGACAGCCCTCGAGGAGCTGCCTCTGCCATTGTTAAACCACCCACTGAGTCGCCATTGGACCCGGCACCGATCAGGCTCCCTGCCCCCCACCACCCCCCAGCCCTTTCCGGCCATTGGGAAGACACGTTTCACGCCGGGCGGGCCTTAACTGACCGGCCAGCGTGAAATTGGGCTGGGGGGCCGATCCTAGTCAGGGGCCTGTTTCCCCACTGGTTCCAGGCCCTCCAATCAAGCCTGCGCCCGCCAAGGGGGATATTCGGGCCTTGGTTCCAATTGGGAAAGACCTGAACCCTGTCTCCAGTTCTGATGAAGGTTTGAAACATCTTTTCACAGTTCTGTGTTGTAAGGTGTTGGGCGTGGTGCGATTGGTCTTATTAAGGCATTCGTGGTCTTAGTTAGTTCAATAGTAAGTGTTTATTAACTATTAGAAACTACCTACATAAGTTAGGTAAAGGTCCAAGCTCTGAGCTGTCTCCATGCTTGCTTCTACACACAGCTCTGTCCAACACTACACTGACCCTTAGCTGCGGGTCATGTGTTCTCTTACATCACTGTATGGGCAGTACTGTACTCAGCCTCACATCAACCCTTTATGTGCCAGACCCTTATACTACACCCCCCACCCCCCCCAAGTCTTTATCCAACTTATTTACAAGTTATCCCAGTTTACTCCACCTATTACATCATTACAACTACCCCATTCCCCTGCTCAAGTCTTTTTTTTAAGTTATCCGTCCACGGGATGTGGGTGTCGCTGGCTAGGCCAGCATTTATTGCCCATCCCTAATTGTGGGTCTGGAGTCACATGTAGGCCAGACCGGGTAAGGATGGCAGATTTCCTTCCCTAAAGGGGCATTAGTGACCCAGATGGGGATTTTTTTACGACAATCGACAATGGTTTCATGGCCGCCATGAGACTTTTCATTCCAGGTTTTTATTGAAATCAAATTTCACCATCTGTGGCGGGCGGGCGGGCGGGTCTGGGAGCGACTGTGAAACTGATCATCGCCCACAATCGGACCCCGACATGGACTTCACATCGGCTGCCCAGTTAATGGCCAGTTAATGCCCCGTTATTGGCCAGTTAACAGCCAGTTAATGCCCAGTTAATGCCCCGTTAATGGCCAGTTAACGGCCTGCTAGCATGAAACGCGCGCTGCAGTGCTGCCGGGGTTGGGGGAGGCGGGGAGAGGAGCGCGAGTGCTCAAGTCTTCGTGTGCGCGGGTGTGCGCGAGTGTGCACGGGTGTGCGTGCGCGAGTGTGCATGGGTGTGTGCGGGTGTGCATGTGTGTGCGTGGGTGTGCGCAGGTGTGCGCGGGTGTGCGTGAGTGTGCGCGGGTGTGCGTGAGTGTGCGCGAGTGTGCGTGGGTGTGCGCAGGTGTGCGTGGATGTGCGCGAGTGTGCGCGGGTGTGTGCACAGGTGTGCGTGGGTGTGTGCGCGAGTGTGTGCGGGTGTGCATGTGTGTGCGTGGGTGTGCGCGAGTGTGCGTGGGTGTGCGCAGGTGTGCGTGGGTGTGCACGGGTGTGCGCGAGTGTGCGCAAGTGTGCGTGGGTGTGCGCAGGTGTGCATGGGTGTGCGTGGGTGTGCGCGAGTGTGCGCGGGTGTGTGCGAGTGTGCACGGGTGTGCGTGGGTGTGTGTGTGAGTGTGTGCGGGTGTGCATGTGTGTGCGTGGGTGTGCGCGAGTGTGCACGGGTGTGCGCAGGTGTGTGTGGCTGTGCGCGAGTGTGTGTGAGTGTGCACAGGTGTGCGTGGGTGTGCGCGAGTGTGCGTGGGTGTGCGTGGGTGTGTGCGGGTGTGCGTGGGTGTGCAGCACCGACAGTGCAGCACTCCCTCAGTACTGACCCTCCGACAGTGCGGCACTCCCTCAGTACTGACCCTCAGACAGTGCGGCACTCCCTCAGTACTGACCCTCCGACAGTGCGGCACTCCCTCAGAACTGACCCTCCGACAGTTCGGCACTCCCTCAGCACTGACCCTCCGACAGTGCAGCACTCCCTCAGTACTGTCCCTTCGACAGTGCGGCACTCCCTCAGTACTGACCCTCTGACAGTGCGGCACTCCCTCAGTACTGACCCTCCGACAGTGCGGCACTCCCTCAGTACTGACCCTTCGACAGTGCGGCACTCCCTCAGTACTGACCCTCCGACAGTGCTGCACTCCCTCAGTACTGACCCTCCGACAGTGCGGCACTCCCTCAGTACTGACCCTCCGACAGTGCGGCACTCCCTCAGCACTGACCCTCCGAGAGTGCGGCGCTCCCTCAGTACTGACCCTCTGACAGTGCGGCACTCCCTCAGTACTGACCCTCGGACACTGCAGCACTCCCTCAGTACTGACCCTCCGACAGTGCGGCACTCCCTCAGTACTGACTCTATTAAGTACAGAGTTAGGGACGGGACTAACCTCAGAGAGTGAGACTGGAGTGATGTGTCAGCCAGAGACTCCGCGAACGACAGGTTTGGATTCAGGAGGACGTTGGTAAGGTAGCTGAGGGGTGAAGAATAATCGGAAGGGTGGAGGTGAATTACCTGATGCCAGCGGAATATTTGGGGATCGATTTGGCTCCCACCTCACAGCTTGTCCTGACCTCATAGTGTCAATTTTCCAAATGCTCACTGGGTGTGTTGGTGAGGGTAAGAAATGCCGAGGCAAGGCTGAGGGACAGCGGTGAACGTAGAGGGACTGGTGCAGCTGGGATTGTTCCCCTTAGAGCAGAGAAATGATTTAATCAGGGCATTCAGAATCACGAGGGGCTTTGATAGGGTAAATAAGGAACATTTAAATACTTGAACGGGTAAAGTTTGTAGGGTTATATGAAAAATAGAGTCTTGAGTGGGATTAATCGGATAGTTCATTCAGGAGCCAGCAGCTTCACGACGGGCCAAATGGCGCTCTCCTGTATCATTATCTGATTTGATGAGGCCTCCTGTACAATGATTATCAGCCTGGCCTGTTGTATCTTTGCGTTTAAGCGGAGTTACATCAGTCTCTGCTCTCGCAGTGCGAGGACCCTTTAACCGTCAGATCACGGAAATGGTGTGAGGAGCTGTTGGGATGGGAGAGGGTTTCTGAAATATGATACTCATGTGCGAGGGGTGGGGGAAGAGGTTTTACATCCCCCTCGCCCAAACTCTCCGCGCAGCCCAGGAGCAGCTCTGTCAGTGACTGAGTCCTGGCTTCCATCCTTAAACAACACCAAGTGTCGATTACCCGCTATCAGAAGCTAAACCCAACACTCGCTGCTTAATCACAATCAGCTTGTAAGTAAGCTGCTGGTATCTGGTAACATAGCAACCTCGAGAGAACACTTAAACTGTGCCAATCAGAGGCAGGAGAAAAGTGCGGCCAATCTCAGAGCCTCCCAGGCAGCAAAAAAAATTCAAAATTCAGCTACCACCAGCAAGACGTTCAATCCAGAGGCCCCAATCCCTGTCAGAGCATTCGCCCAGAGTGAGATCAGGGTCTGAAAGAGGCCTACACACTGTCCGAGCATTCACCCAGAGTGAGACCAGGGTCTGAGAGAGGCCTACACACTGCAATCTAATCGAGGGGGTTAAATAGAGAATAACCAGATACCCGGGAGTGAGTTACAGACTGGAATCTAATCGAGGGGTTTCTGGGGGTTAAAATATAGAATAACAGATCCCAGGAGTGAGTTACAGACTGGAATCTAATGGAGGGGTTTGGGGTGGTTTATATATAGAAAAACAGATACCCGGGAGTGAGTTACAGACTGGAATCTAATGGAGGGGTTCGGGGGGGTTTATATATAGAATAACAGATACCTGGGAGTGAGTTACAGACTGGAATCTAATGGAGGGGTTCGGGGGGGTTTATATATAGAAAAACAGATACCTGGGAGTAAGCTACAGACTGGATTCTAATCGAGGGGTTCGGAGTGGTTTACATATAGAGTAACAGATACCCGGGAGTGAGTTACAGACTGGAATCTAATCGAGGGGTTCGGGGGGGTTTATATATAGAATAACAGATACCTGGGAGTGA
Organism: Cetorhinus maximus; assembly: GCF_964194155.1. Classification (NCBI taxonomy): domain Eukaryota; kingdom Metazoa; phylum Chordata; class Chondrichthyes; order Lamniformes; family Cetorhinidae; genus Cetorhinus; species Cetorhinus maximus. Next base: position 206,762 of record NC_135912.1, on the reverse strand, counting down.
GTTACAGACTGGAATCTAATCGAGGGGTTCGGGGGGTTTATATATAGAATAACAGATACCCAGGAGCGAGTTACAGACTGGAATCTAATCGTGGGGTTCAGGGAGTTTATATATAGAATAACAGATACCCGGGAGTGAGTTACAGACTGGAAACTAATCGAGGAGGTTAAATAGAGAATAACCAGATACCCGGGAGTGAGTTACAGACTGGAATCTAATCGAGGGGTTCGGGGGGTTTATATATAGAATAAAAGATACCCGGGAGCGAGTTACAGACTGGAATCTAATCGAGGGGTTTGGGTGGTTTAAATATAGAATAACAGATACCCGGGAGTGAGTTACAGGCTGGAATCTAATCGAGGGGTTCGGGGGGGTTTATATATAGAATAACAGATACCCGGGAGTGAGTTACAGACTGGATTCTAATCGAGGGGTTCAGAGTGGTTTATATATAGAATAACAGATACCCGGGAGTGAGTTACAGACTGGAATCTAATCGAGGGGTTCGGGGTGGTTTATATATAGAATAACAGATACCCGGGAGTGAGTTACAGACTGGAATCTAATCGAAGGGGTTAAATAGAGAATAACCAGATACCCAGGAGTGAGTCACAGACTGTATTCTAATCGAGGGGTTCGGGGTGGTTTATATATAGAATTACAGATACCTGGGAGTGAGTTACAGACTGGAATCTAATCGAGGGGTTCAGAGTGGTTTATATATAGAATAACAGATACCCGGGAGTGAGTTACAGACTGGAATCTAATCGAGGGGGTTAAATAGAGAATAACCAGATACCCAGGAGTGAGTCACAGACTGTATTCTAATCGAGGGGTTCGGGGTGGTTTATATATAGAATTACAGATACCTGGGAGTGAGTTACAGACTGGAATCTAATCGAGGGGTTCGGGGGGGTTTATATATAGAATAACAGATACCTGGGAGTGAGTTACAGACTGGAATCTAATCGAGGGGTTTGGGTGGTTTAAATATAGAATAACAGATACCCGGGAGTGAGTTACAGACTGGAATCTAATCGAGGGGTTCGGGAGGTTTTTATACAGAATAACAGATACCCGGGAGTGAGTTCCAGATTGGAATCTAATCGAGGGGGTTAAATAGAGAATAACCAGATACCCGGGAGTGAGTTACAGACTGGAATCTAATCGAGGGGTTCGGGAGGTTTTTATACAGAATAACAGATACCCGGGAGTGAGTTACAGACTGGAATTTAATCGAGGGTTTTGGTGGGGTTTATATATAGAATAACAGATACCTGGGAGTGAGTTCCAGATTGGAATCTAATCGAGGGGGTTAAATAGAGAATAACCAGATACCCGGGAGTGAGTTACAGACTGGAATCTAATCGAGGGTTTTGGTGGGGTTTATACATAGAATAACAGATACCCGGGAGAGAGTTACAGACTGGAATCTAATCGAGGGGTTCAAGGTGGTTTATATATAGAATAACAGATACCCGGGAGTGAGTTACAGACTGGAATCTAATCGAGGGGTTCGGGGGGGTTTATATATAGAATAACAGATACCTGGGAGTGAGCTACAGACTGGAATCTAATCGAGGGGTTCGGGGTGGTTTATATATAGAATAACAGATACCTGGGAGTGAGTTACAGACTGGAATCTAATCAAGGGGTTTGGGTGGTTTATATATAGAAAAACAGATACCCGGGAGTGAGATACAGACTGGAATCTAATCGAGGGGTTCGGAGTGGTTTATATATAGAATTACAGATACCTGGGAGTGAGCTACAGACTGGAATCTAATCGAGGGGTTCGGGGTGGTTTATATATAGAATTACAGATACCTGGGAGTGAGCTACAGACTGGAATCTAATCAAGGGGTTTGGGTGGTTTACATATAGAATAACAGATACCTGGGAGTGAGTTACAGACTGGAATCTAATTGAGGGGTTTCTGGGGGGTTTATGTATAGAACAACAGATCCCGGGAGTGAGTTACAGACTGGAATCTAATCGAGGAGTTCGGGAGGGTTTATATATAGAAAAACAGATACCTGGGAGTGAGTTACAGACTGGAATTTAATCGAGGGGTTCGGGAGGGTTTATATATAGAATAACAGATACGCAGGAGTGAGTTACAGAATGGAATCTAATCGAGGGGTTCGGGGTGGTTTATATATAGAATAACAGATACCCGGGAGTGAGTTACAGACTGGAATCTAATCGAGGGGTTCGGGGGGGTTTATATATAGAATAACAGATGCCCGGGAGTGAGTTACAGACTGGAATCTAATCGAGGGGTTCGGCGTGGTTTATATATAGATTAACAAATACCCGGGAGTGAGTTACAGACTGGAATCTAATCGAGGGGTTCGGGGTGGTTTATATATAGAATAACAGATACCCGGGAGTGAGTTACAGACTGGAAACTAATCGAGGGGGTTAAATAGAGAATAACCAGATACCCAGGAGTGAGTTACAGACTGGAATCTAATCGAGGGGTTCGGGGGGGGTTTATATATAGAATAACAGATACCCGGGAGCGAGTTACAGACTAGAATCTAATCAAGGGGTTAATTATTTTATTTTAATTCATTCACGGGATGTGGGCTTTGCTGGCTGGACCAGCATTTATTGCCTATCCCTAGTTGCCCTTGAGAAGGTGGGGGTGAGCTGCCTTCTTGAGCCGCTGCAGTCCATGTGGTGTAGGTACACCCACAGTGCTGTTAGGGAGGGAGTTCCAGGCTTTTGACCCAGTGACAGTGAAGGAACGGCCGATATATTTCCAAGTTGGATGGTGAGTGACTTTGAGGGGAACTTCCAGGCGGTGGTGTTCCCATGTGTCTGCTGTACTTGTCCTTCTAGGTGGTAGAGGTCGTGGATTTGGACAGTGCTGTCTAAGGAGCCTTAGTGAATTTCTGCAGTGCATCTTGTAGATGGTACACACACTGCTGCTACTGCGCATTGGTGTTGGAGTGAGTGAATGTTTGTGGAAGGGGTGCCAATCAAGCGGGGCTGTTTTGTCCTGGATGGTGTTGAGCTTCTTGAGTGTCGTGGGAGCTGCACTCATCCCGGCAAGTGGGGAGTAATCCATCACACTCCTGACTTGTGCGTTGTAGATGGTGGACAGACTTTGGGGAGTCAGGAGGTGAGTTACTCACCACAGGATTCGCAGCCTCTGACCTGCTCTTGTAGCCACAGTATTTATATGGCTGGTCCAGTTCAGTTTGTGGTCAATGGTAACCCCCAGGATGTTGATAGCGGGGGATTCAGTGATGGTGATGCCATTGAACATCAAGGGGTGATGGTTATATTCTCTCTTGTTGGAGATGGTCATTGCCTGACACTTGTGTGGCGTGAATGTTACTTGCCACTTGTCAGCCCAAGCCTGGATATTGTCCAGGTCTTGCTGCATTTGGACATGGACTGCTTCAGTATCTGAGGAGTCATGAATGGTGCTGAACATTGTGCAATTATCAGCGAACATCCCCACTTCTGACCTTATGATGGAAGGAAGGTCATTGATGAAGCAGCTGAAGATGGTTGGGTCGAGGACACTACCCTGAGGAACTCCTGCAGTGATGTCCTGGAGCTGAGATGACTGACCTCCAACAACCACAACCATCTTCCTTTGTGCTAGGTATGACTTCAAACAGTGGAGAGTTTTCCCCCCGATTCTCATTGACTCCAGTTTTGCTAGGGCTCCTTGATGCCAAGGGCAGTCACTCTCACCTCACCTCGGGAGTTCAGCTCTTTTGTCCATGTTTGAACCAAGGCTGTATTGAGGTCAGGAGCTGAGTGGCCCTGGCGGAACCCAAACTGGGCATCAGTGATCAGGTTATTGCTAAGCAAGTGCTGCTTGATAGCACTGTTGATGGCCCCTTACATTACTTTACTGATGATGGAGAGTAGACTGATGGGGCGGTAATTGGCCGGGTTGGATTTGTCCTGCTTTTTGTGTACAGGACATACCTGGGCAATTTTCCACATAGCCGGGTAGATGCCAGTGTTGTCGGGAGTATGGATTCTAATCGAGGGTTCGGGGGGTTTATATATAGAATAACAGATACCTAGGAGTGAGTTACAGACTGGATTCTAATCGGAGGTTCGGGGGGTTTATATATAGAATAACAGATACCTAGGAGTGAGTTACAGACTGGAATCTAATCGAGGGGTTCAGGGTGGTTTTTATATAGAATAACAGATACCCGGGAGTGAGTTACAGACTGGAATCGAATCGAGGGGTTCGGGGTGGTTTATATATAGAATAACAGATACCCGGGAGTGAGTTACAGACTGGAATCTAATCGAGGGGTTCGGGGTGGTTTATATATAGAATAACAGATACCCGGGATTGAGTTACAGACTGGAATCTAATCGAGTAGTTCAGGGGTGGTTTATATATAGAATAACAGATATCTGGGAATGAGCTACAGACTGGAATTTGATCGAGGGGTTCGGGGTGGTTTATATATAGAATAACAGATACCCGGGAGTGAGTTACAGACTGGAATCTAATCAAGTAGTTCAGGGGTGGTTTATATATAGAATAACAGATATCTGGGAGTGAGCTACAGACTGGAATCTAATGGAGGGGTTCGGGGTGGTTTATATATAGAATAACAGATGCCCGGGAGTGAGTTCCAGACTGGAATCTAATCGAGGGGTTCGGCGGGGTTTATATATAGAATAACAGATACCCGGGAGTGAGTTACAGACTGGAATCTAATCGAGGTGTTTGGGCTGGTTTATATATAGAATAACAGATACCTGGGAGTGAGCTACAGACTGGAATCTAATCGAGGGGTTTGGGGTGGTTTATATATAGGATAACAGATACCCGGGAGTGAGTTACAGATTGGAATCTAATCGAGGGGTTCGGGGTGGTTTATATATCGGATTACAGTTACCTGCGAGTTTGTTGTGATCTGGAAGGCGCTGTCTGAAAGGGGCGGCGGAAGCAGATTCAATCGGAACTTTCAAAAGGGAATTGGATAAATACTTGAAGGGGAAAAATATGCTCAGCTCTCAGGGAAAGGGCAGAGGGGGGTGTGCGTGAGACGGACTGGGTGAATCTTTCAGACACCCAGCGTTGCCCCGGTGCGCCGAGTAGAACTCCTCCTGTGTAATTCTGTGACCTGACGCCCAGGGTGAGGATTATGAGACAGAGCCAAGTTGTTAAAAAAATCATTTATTGATGGTAAGTCCAGTGAGGTTATTTATAGCAAAAAAAAAACTGTTTATCAATCTGGTCACAAGTGCACACAGAATCAAAGACACAATCAAATTAACAAGTCACAGATTCAACATCACTGAATACCAGAAGAAATCTGCAAATCCTTTTCAAAATCTACTTTGTCTCAGCACTCAATCTCCTCCTCCTGCTCAATCCAGTGCTAACTTTTTTTAGTATTTTGCATAATTTAAAGACTAAGAACATTTCTCCAGTCAAGAAAATACTCGTGTACTTTACAAAAATTAAAAAAAAGCTAAAAATAAAAAGTAATTATTTACATCACTTACAAATGAGGTGTAAAATGAGAAACTGTTTCGCTGGCTTTGGGTGAATCTCAGGGCAGCTTCTTTACAAATACACAAACTTCCTAAAGAGGGTCCAGGAGAAAAGGTCTCGAGTGTCGGCAAACTGAGGCTTGGCATTTGTACTGACACTTTCTTCCACCCAATCGACGCTCGGGGGAAAGGGAGAGGTAGGTGGTGGGAGGGACAGCAACACTCAGGAGGTAGCGAGGGAGTGAGGGGGAAAGGAAAGAGAGCGAGGTACGTTCAAGAATACAGGAGGAGAGAGAGACGGAGGGAGAGTGGAGAGAAAGAGAGATGGGGAGAGAGTGGAGAGAGGGAAGTGGAGAGAGAGAGAGAGATGGAGGGAGCATGGAGATAGAGGGATGGAGGGGAGTGGAGAGAGAGAGAGATGGAGGGAAGTGGAGAGAGAGATGGAGAGAGAGGGAGATGGAGGGAGCATGTGGGTAGAGGGATGGAGGGGAGTGGAGAGAGAGAGACGGAGGGAGTGGAGAGAGAGATGGAGAGAGGGAGATGGAGGGAGCATGGGGATAGAGAGATGGAGGGGAGTGGAGAGAGAGATGGAGAGAGAGACGGAGGGAATGGAGGTAGAGAGACGGAGGGAGTGGAGAGAGAGATGGAGAGAGAGGGAGATGGAGGGAGTATGGGGATAGAGAGATGGAAGGATGTGGAGAGAGAGATGAAAGGAGAGTGGAGAGATATGGAGGGAGGTAGGGAGAGGGGGGAGAGTAGGGAAGGGAAGAGATAGGAGGGAGAAGAGGATTTGAGGCGGTGAGGAAGGGATTGATAACTGGTGTGTTTTTTAATAAATATTCTAACTGGCCCTTTGTGGGTGCTGTTGAGGAGGATCATCTCTCTCATTGGGCTAACAGGGCAGGAGTGGCCAATCCACACACACACACCCTGTCCTCCTCCCTCTCCTCCTCCCTCTCCTCTACGCCTCTCCCCCTCACCCTCTCCTCCACCCCAGTCCTTCCCCCTCTTCCATCCTCTCTCCTCCACCTCCCTCCTTGCACCTCTCTCCTCCTCCCCCTCTCCTCCCTCCCTCCCTCAAGCCCCCTCTCCTTGACCTCCCCCCCACCCCCCCTGTCCCCCCCCCCCCCACTCTACTCCACCCCCCTCTTCGGCCCCCACATGTCCTCCCCCTCTCCTCCTCTCCTCTCCTCCACACCTTCTTCTCCGCCCTCTCTCCTCCACCTCCACTTCTCGTTAATTCAAGACAGAGACAGAGGGAGAGACAGAGAAAGAGAGAGAGAGAGACAGAGTGAGAGAGGGGGAGACAGAGAGAACAAGAGGGAGAAACAGAGAGAAACAGAGTGAGAGAGACACACAGGGAGAGAGAGACAGAGAGAGAGAGACAGAGACAGTGAGAGAGAGACAGAGACAGTGAGAGAGACAGAGACAGTGAGAGAGACAAAGCGTGTGAAACAGAGAGAGAGATGGAGAGAAAGGTAGTTTGACATTGAGAGAGAGAGAGTGTGAGACAGAGAGACAGAAAGACAATCCCAGAGATGGACAATTCAAAGGGCTTGAAAAATTCATTTGGCCCAACAAACCGGCCTCTGTCCCCACATCCACCACCTCACCACAATCTCTTCCTGCTCAGGACAGCGGAGAGCACTGCAGCACAGAAACAGCCAGCGCCAGACACACCAGTATGTACCACGGACAGGGAGGTAGGCAGCATTTGCTGTGTACTGAGTAAAAGGAGTGTACGGAGTGAAGAGTGTACCGAGTGAAGAGTGTACTGAGTGAAGAGTGTATGGAGTGAAGAGTATACTGAGTGAAGGGAGTGTACCGAGTGAAGAGTGCACTGAGTGAAGAGTGTACCGAGTGAAGAGTGTACCGAGTGAAGAGTGTACTGAGTGAAGAGTGTACTGAGTGAAGCCAGTTGAGGAGAGGGTTGTGTAAGGTGGATTGACAGAGAGAACAGCAGTATGAAGTGAAGAACGAGAATGGCCCAGGATGCGATGGGAAGGGTTTACACAAGCTATATAACACACAATGGGTCAGGGTCCCACACAGCACCAAGGATTCCTCATCAACCAGAAAATAACATAGTCCGGAATGGAAATCTCACAGAGAACAGAGAGGAGGCAAATATTATACAGGGACATGTGGGTGATGCTCTCATAAGGCTGTGACAGTGTAGAGGGAGCTTTACTCTGTATCTAACCCCGTGCTGTACCTGTCCTGGGAGTGTTTGATGGGGACAGTGTAGAGGGAGCTTTACTCTGTATCTAACCCCGTGCTGTACCTGTCCTGGGAGTGTTTGATGGGGACGGTGTAGAGGGAGCTTTACTCTGTATCTAACCCCATGCTGTACCTGTCCTGGGAGTGTTTGATGGGGACAGTGTAGAGGGAGCTTTACTCTGTATCTAACCCCGTGCTGTACCTGTCCTGGGAGTGTTTGATGGGGACAGTGTAGAGGGAGCTTTACTCTGTATCTAACCCCGTGCTGTACCTGTCCTGGGAGTGTTTGATGGGGACAGTGTAGAGGGAGCTTTACTCTGTATCTAACCCCGTGCTGTACCTGTCCTGGGAGTGTTTGATGGGGACAGTGTAGAGGGAGCTTTACTCTGTATCTAACCCCGTGCTGTACCTGTCCTGGGAGTGTTTGATGGGGACAGTGTAGAGGGAGCTTTACTCTGTATCTAACCCCGTGCTGTACCTGTCCTGGGAGTGTTTGATGGGGACAGTGTAGAGGGAGCTTTACTCTGTATCTAACCCCGTGCTGTACCTGTCCTGGGAGTGTTTGATGGGAACAGTAGATGCTGGAAAAGTAAGACTCATCTCGATGAGCTCAAAATTTCATGTTAAGGAACAGGGAGGTTTGAATTTGGTGTATATTCAGGTCAGAGAGAACAATTGCCAAACACCGGATAGAAGGTTTATCTTGCTGTGCAATGCGTGGGATTCTTTTTACAGAATGAAAACTTCCACTCAGGGCACAAAAATCATCAGTAAAACCTGGTTTGTCCTTTTGCCGATGTGTCCGGAGTTTGCATCGCTGGAATTCCTGGCTCAGAGGGAGATGGGGGAAACGCTGAGCTGGGGAGGGTCAGCGTCTTCCAGACAGGCAGCACAACCCGAGCGAGGCCTTCCCCACCAGAGTACAATTCAGATCCTCTAGCGTCGACGCCTTAAAGAGGCCGAGCGCCAAGCCTCAAACAGTTGAAGTTGTGGTAAAACGCGGTGTGAAGCCCTCTTGGTGATCAGCCATCAGGGTCTGTGCCGGTCCCTGTCTTGGTCACCACCATGTTGGTTACTGGCACCCCCCCCCCATCCTCATCGCTTCCGTGTTGCTAAGCAACACGTCACCCTCGACGTTGCTATCCAGTCCAATCTCCATCACCGTCACCATGGCGACGATATAGTGTGTCCAGGGACACGGTTTCACCAGACAAACGCTCCCTTGCTGATCCTGTCTTGGTAGTTAAGGCCTCCCCCACCACCCCCCAACCCCCGGGGCCTAGTTTATTTTCCTCGCCTTGGGAGGCCTGGGCGCCGCATCCCGAGCTCCGGCCCCGCTGGAAGGGGAGTGGGCGGCTGCACCCACAACAAACGCTGCTTGGGCCAAGAGGGCAAAGGGAAGTGGGAGGTGATGCCCGCCCCGCCTGGGCAGCTTGTCCATCTTGTGAAGGCCGCAGGGCTTGTTTTAAGGAGCTGGTGCCGAGGATGCGGAATCACCGTGGGCGCAAGGTGGGATTGCCTCGCGCGGACTGACTGGAGGCTCCGGCCTGCAAACTGAGTCAAGGTGAGTGACTGCACTTTGTGACCAGCTGGTGGATCGATCGTTGGACCAATCCCTGGCTGGGGATGATGGAGGGAGAGGACTCGGACACACACACACACACACCATGGGGCAGTCAGACCCTCATGCTCCACACAGGGGGAGGCTCCCCTCACTCCTGCTGATCTGATACCCTCTCCTCTGCCGCAGTGCTCCTCACCAGACGGACACTGACAACAATCCCCTCTCTCCCTCCCCTCTCCGCCATGGTGAGCAGGAGTGAAAATCTCACACTGTCCATGAACTGAATAAACAGTTCGGAGCCCTCCCTCCCCAGTCTCTGCCCTGGGGGGTGGGGGGGAGTCATGAGCTCCATTGAATAGGGGGCAAAGGAGGGGTCTGGCACAGACTGAGGGGGTGAATTTAGGAGTGTTTCTCAGAGCTAGGCCTGACTTGTGTTCCTGAGGTTTATATGGGCCCAGAGGCCCCCTCCAAGCCCCTGTGTGAACTCAGGACATGTGGTCACTCCATTCCCACCCACACATTCTCTCTGGCCTCAATGATTGGACCAAAGGACACAGGGACGTCAAATTGTAGCATCACTGAGGCTTCGGGTTCATGACCTCTGCCCTTTGGCCAATGCCTCCACCCCCACCCAGTGGTTTCCTACTGGACAAGTTGAGGAAAGGGTTTTGCAGTAAAAGCACAAGGTCCATCGGTTGAAGTGTCGGAACACAGGGCTCCTGATTCAAAGGAAGATGGCCAACACCAGATCTGTACCCGGCTGCATCTCCATATTCAGAAAGACCAGCTCACGACTCCTCGCGTTTAGTCAAATTCCAGATTCACCACAACGATACCAACACTTAAAAGGGTTAAATTAAATTAATTAAATTCCCTCGAGTGTAGAAGATTAAGGGGGGGTGATCTAATCGAGGGGTTCAAGATGACTAAAGGATTCGATGGGGTCGACAGAGAGAAACTATGTCCTCTGATTGGGGATGGGTGGGGTCCAGAGCAAGGGGGCAGAACCTTCAAATTGGTTCAGGGGTGATGTCAGGAAGCACTTCTTCACACAGAGGGGAGCGGGAATCTGGAAATCTCTCCCCCGCACCCCCCCCGAAATAAAAGCTGTCGAGGTTGGGAGCCAATTGGAAATTTCAGTTGATAGGGTTTTTGTTGGGTAAGGGGATTAAGGGTTACGGGGCCGAGATGGTGTTGATACAGATCAGCCATGATCCCAATGAATGGTGGATAAGGCTCGAGGGGCTGAATGGCCTCCTCCTGTCCCCATGTTTGTCTCTAAAAGATAGTCTTTTTTTTCCCCCGGCAACATCAGGCTCATGAGACCCTTCGCAAGCTTCATTGGCCCTGGGTATCGAGTTACCTCTTACCCCCCCAGGTTCAGGCTGGAGCTAGCTAGGCCCGGCTGGAAGCCTGAGCTAAACGTAACTCTCCTCCTGCCGACCTTTGTTTTTTTTCGCTCGTGCGAATGCAGCCTCTCCGAGACATGTCCGACTTCAGACTCAACGCTTCAGGCAAAACAACATGTGCTCCCCGCCCTCTCCATGACTCTGAGTGTCAAATCCCGAAAGAGGTACTTCCAAGCGAGGCCTTCATTCCGTGTGAGGGAAAGTTGAGTTTTGAGTTCCACTCTTGGCATCTCTCTCTCTTTCTCTCTCTCTCTGGTAGGACAATTTTGTCAGGAGCCAGTAGCCCAGTCCATCTCTAAGCGTGTGCTCCGACAGACAAAGGACATCCTCAAACTGCATCCAGGGCTGCCGTGGTTATCCCGTGTTAAAAAAAGCCTCCGGTCAACTCCCACCATCTGCTGAGCCTACAAACCCAACCGGAGGGGCGGCTGGTGATGATCGGAGCAGGGGAGGGGAAGGGAGGGTGAGGGGAAGAGGGGTTTCCTGGAGAGTCCTGGAGAGAATTTCTTCCCCACGGTTGGGGGGGGGTGGGCGAGGTGGAGGGTGGGTTGGGGGGGTGCGATAAACCAATCGCTTGGCCAAGTCCACGGTTTCACATCTCCAAACTAAACGTCCGGGTCTAAGTCCTGTCCTTTCTCATTCCCATCCTCCTGTGCAAATTCCCCCTTTGCAAGCTTCTCAGAAGCAGCCACGGGAAGGTCCGGAAAGTTCTAGAAGGAAACACTGTTTTAAATCGTCCGCTGGCTCCCGCCCCCCACCCCAACCCCCCGCACACTCCCCCCCTCCCCTCAAATCCTTCCAACCCGGCCCACCCACCCACCCCGCGTGTCTTCATACCTTGTAGTAAATGTTGGCGGGACTCTGAGGTGGCATCTCCTGGACAATGTACACGGGGTGACCGTAATCCCCGCTCACCTTCTCGTAATGGGGACAGAAAGTGCTGTCGGAAGTCCGGAGAGGGATGATGATGTCACTGAGCTCAGAGCCATTGTTGTTACCCCCCGTGCCCCGCTTGGGGCTGGTGAGGGTGCTGAGATGGAGGGCCGGCCGCTGACTCTCGGCCTGCTTGGATTGGCGCCGCCTGTAGCAGACCACGGCCACGATGGCGCCAGTGACGAGGAGCAAGAAGGCCAACCCCCCGGCCGATCCGGCGATCAGTGGGATGTTGGAGGGCAGCACGGGGCCATGTTCCCGGTTTCCATTCCCGCTGGAGTTGGTGAGGGAGACTGGGGAACAAAGAGGAGAGGCCGGTTAACTCGATAACTGAACAGCGTCAATTTACATCTCGCACCGTCCCCTCGAGTGCCCCTAAATACAGGTCAGCCATCGCCCAACTGAAAGGCACCGGGCTCCACGGGCTGAATGACCCTGTCCTGTCCCCACGTTCATCTCTTAAAAATGCAATCTTCATTTTCCCGGCAACATTCGAGGCGTTAGAGCCTTCACTCACTTCAATCGGCTCCGGTCCAGTCACCTCATTCCCACAGCAGCAAAGTTCAGAGCGGAGGTTCCTACCCACTACTCCAGCTAAATGTAGCTCTCCTACTAATCTACTTCCATTAACAGCAACCCTAAACCCGAACCTAACCCTAACCCTAAATCCCAACCCTAAACCACACCCTAACCCTAACCCTAAACCCCACCCCAACCCTAAACCCCACCCTAACCCTAAACCCCAACCCTAAACTCCACCCTAACCCTAAACCCACACCTAACCCTAAACTCCAACCCTAAACCTAACCCTAAACTCCACCCTAATCCTAAAACCCCACCCTAACGCTAAACCCCAACCCTAAACTCCACCCTAACCCTAAACCCAACCCTAAACCCGAACCTAACCCTAACCCTAAACCCCACCCGAACGCTAAACCTAACCCTAAACTCCAACCTAACCCTAAACCCCAACCCTAAACCCCACCCTAACCCTAGACCTAACCCTAAACCCCAACCTAACCCTAAACCCCACCCTAACCCCCAACCTAACCCTAAACTTGAATGTAGTCCTAACCCTAAACCCCACCCTAAACCCAAATCTAGCCCTAAACCCCACCCTAAACCCCAACCGTCAACCCAGCCCCAGCCATAAACCCGACCCTAAAACCTATACCAACCCTAACCCCAACACAAATTCTGTGCTGTGAGTAGTGTACAATATGTAATTCTAACCCTAACACAAATCCAAACGCTAACTCTAACACTAACACAAACTCGACCAGGGTTGTCTGATGAGGAAAGGGTTGGACAGACTGGGCTTGTTTCCACTGGAGTTTAGAAGAGTGAGGGGGGATTTGATTGAAGTTTACAAGATCCTGAACGGCCTTGACAAGGTGGACGTGGAAAGGATGTTTCCTCTTGTGGGTGAGTCCAGGACTAGGGGGCACTGTTTTAAAATTAGGGGTTGCCCTTTTAGGACAGAGATGAGGAGAATTTTTTCTCTTAGAGGGTTGTGCAACTTTGGAACTCTCTGCCAAACAGATCAGCCATGGTCTTATTGGATGGCGGAGCAGACTCGAGGGGCCGAATGGCCTCCTCCTGCTCCTATTTCTTATGTTTGTATAACACCCACCAAACGCCCCCTCACCACATAGAACCATAGAAAAGTTACAGCACAGAAGGAGGCCATTCGGCCCATCTTGTCCATGCCAGCCCGGGGACACCCAGGTGCCCTTTCTAATCCCACCTTCCTGCACCCGGCCCATAGCCCCGCAGCTTACAGCACTTTAGGTGCAGATCCAGGTACTTTTTAAAAGAGTTTAGAGTTTTTGCCTCTACCACCAACTTGAGCAGCGAATTCCAGACACCCACTACCCTCTGCATAAAAAAGTTCTTCCTCATATCCCCCCTACACCGTCTGCCACTTATCTTGAATCTATGTCCCCTGGTTCTAGAATTCTCCACCAAGGGAAACAATTTTATCCTGTCCACTCTATCTATTCCCCTCATAATTTTGTACACCTCAATCAAGTCACCTCTCAGCCTTCCTTGTTCTAAGGAGAATAACCCCAGCCTATCCAATCTCTCCTCATAGCTACACTTTTCTAACCCTGGCAACATTCTTGTAAACCTCCTCTGCACTCTCTCCAGAGCTATTACGTCCTTCCTGTAATGTGGTGACCAGAACTGCACACAATACTCCAGTTGTGGCCTCACCAGTGTTTTATACAATTACAACATTATATCCTTACTTTTATATTCTATACCTCAGCCAATGAAGGAGAGCATTCCATATGCCTTCTTTACAACCTTGTCTACTTGAACTGCTGCCTTCAGGGACCTGTGTACTTGTACGCCAAGATCTCTCACTTCATCTACCCCTCTTAGTACATTCGCATTTATTGTGTAATCCCTGGAACTGTTTGACCTCCCTAAGTGTATGACTTCACACTTATTACAGACCCAGGACTGTCAGCTCCCATTAACACTACTGTACCCCAGTGTTATACAGTGACAGACCCGTCCCCACCAGTACTGTACCCCAGTGTTATACAGTGACAGACCCGTCCCCACCTGTACTGTACCCCAGTGTTATACACTGACAGACCCGTCCCCACCAGTACTGTACCCCAGTGTTATACACTGACAGACCCGTCCCCACCAGTACTGTACCCCAGTGTTATACAGTGACAGACCCATCCCCACCAGTACTGTACCCCAGTGTTATACAGTGACAGACCCATCCCCAACAGTACTGTACCCCAGTGTTATACAATGACAGACCTGTCCCCACCAGTACTGTACCCCAGTGTTATACAGTGACAGACCCGTCCCCACCAGTACTGTACCCCAGTGTTATACAGTGACAGACCTGTCCCCACCAGTACTGTACCCCAGTGTTATACAGTGACAGACCTGTCCACCAATACTGTACCCCAGTGTTATACAGTGACAGACCTGTCCCCACCAGTCCTGTACCCCAGTGTTATACAGTGACAGACCTGTCCACACCAGTACTGTACCCCAGTGCTATACAGTGACAGACCTGTCCCCACCAGTACTGTACCCCAGTGTTATACAGTGACAGACCCGTCCCCACCAGTACTGTACCCCAGTGTTATACAGTGACAGACCCGTCCCCACCAGTACTGTACCCCAGTGTTATACAGTGACAGACCCGTCCCCACCAGTACTGTACCCCAGTGTTATACAGTGACAGACCTGCGATATTATACATCAATAGTACAACACCCATTGTAATAAATCTGGTATTAATCTCTCCAGCCACAAGCTGAGTGTGTTAATTTTACAGAGTGCTATGTTTCAGTTACACTGGGATAAGTCTGAACATTTCACAGCTGCCTGGTCTACATATTACTGAAATCTGGGTGGTGTGTTTAAACAGAAATCCAAACACCATTAACCGGCAGTCAGCACATTGCGTGTCCGAAACAAATCCAATCTCAAACCTAAACGGTTGATTCAAAATCGAAGAAGGGAGTGAGGGGAGGAATGAGGGAGGGAAGGGTGGAGGCAGGAGGGAGTGATCCTCTGTATTAAGAGGTAGTGTTCAGGGAGGCTTTGTCTGGGGCACAGACAGATCCCATGAATTAAAGTGAGGCCTGCCAGAGATATTACAGAGGAGGGGGTTCAGCTTTCGTTATGCTGTAATAAACCTAATAGGTTGGCTGGGCTTTGAGACTTGGAGAGGCAGCAGCTTTAATAACAGAGATAGGCTCACAGTATCGTGCTGGACCTCATGGGAAACCATTGGCAACTGGCCTAGTGAACCTTCCATCGCCTAATAATATCATCAGTGCCGACTGGGGGCACTGACAGCTGCTGAGAACTCGAGGAACCTTTCGTTTTCTCTCCAGCTCAGGCATCCCCTTGTTTATGGTGTTTTATCCCAATAAACCCGCACTGGCCTGAGTGCCCCTTGGAGATGGAGGGTCCAATCGCTCAGGCCTCACCTCACAGGGAGAGCCTCGCGGGCCCAGCCTCCCGGGCCCAGTCTCGCAGGCCCAGTCTCGCAGGCCCAGTCTCGCAGGCCCAGTCTCGAGGGCCCAGTCTCGCGGGTCCAGTCTCGTGGGCCCAGTCTCCCGGGCCCAGTCTCCCGGGCCCAGTCTCCCGGGTCCAGCCTCCCGGGCCCAGTCTCGCGGGTCCAGTCTCGTGGGCCCAGTCTCCCGGGCCCAGTCTTGTGGGCCCAGCCTCCCGGGCCCAGTCTCGCAGGCCCAGTCTCGCGGGCCCAGTCTCCCGGGCCCAGTCTCCCGGGCCCAGTCTCCCGGGTCCAGTCTCCCGGGTCCAGTCTCCCGGGCCCAGTCTCGTGGGCCCAGTCTCGTGGGCCCAGTCTCCCGGGCCCAGTCTCGTGGGCCCAGCCTCGCGGGCTCAGTCTCGCGGGCTCAGTCTCACGGGCCACTCAGCCTCGTGCTAGACAGACTAGATGCAGGGAGGGTGTTTCCTCTGGTTGGGGAGTCTAGAACCAGGGGCCACAGTCTCAGGATAAGGGGCAGGCCATTTAGGACTGAGATGAGGGAAGATTTCTCACTCTGAGGGTGGTCAACCTGTGGAATTCTCTACCAGAGAAGACTGTAGAGGTCGGGTCACTGAGTATATTCAGGAAAGAAATTGGTAGTTTTTTGAATATTAGGGGCATCAAGGGGTATAGAGAGAAAGAATGGCTTGAGACAGAGGATCAGCCACGATCATATTGAATGGTGGAGCAGGCTCGAAGGGCCGAATGGCCTACTCCTGCTGCTAGATTCTATGTAAATTCACTCAGCCCCAGGAAATCACTGCAGGAGTTCCTCAGGATCGTGTCTGAGGCCCAACCATCTTTAGCTGCTTCATCATAGGTCCTTAGGAACATAAGGACATACAAGTTATGGACAGGAGTAGGCCATTCAGCCCTCAAGCCTGCTCCACCATTGGATAAGGCTGTGGCTGATCTGACTGTGGTCTCAACTCTACTTCCCTGTCCATCCCCAATGCCCATTGACTCTCTTGTTAATCAAAAATCTGTCCAATTACCCCTTAAATATACTCAATGGCTCAGCCTCCACTGCTCTCTATGGAACAGGATTCCACAGACTAACAACCCTCGGAGCGAAAAGATTGCTGCTCATCTCCGTCTCAAATGGGAGACCCCTTATTCTGAAACTATAACCTTCATCACAATGTTCAGCACCATTCGCGACTCCTCAGATACTGAAGCAGTCCATGTCCAAATGCAGCAAGACCTGGACAATATCCAGGCTTGGGCTGACAAGTGGCAAGTAACATTCATACCACACAAGTGTCAGGCAATGACCATCTCCAACAAGAGAGAATCCAACCATCGCCCCTTGATGTTCAATGACATTACCATCACTGAATCCCCCACTATCAACATGTTGGGGGTTACCATTGACCAGAATCTGAACTGGACTAGCCATATAAATACTGTGGCTACAAGAGCAGGTCAGAGGCTGGGAATCCTGCGATGAGTAACTCACCTCCTGACTCCCCAAAGCCTGTCCACCATCTACAAGGTACAAGTCAGGAGTGTGATGGAATACTCCCCATTTGCCTGGATGAGTGCAGCTCCCACAACACTCAAGATGCTCGACACCATCCAGGACAAAGCAGCCCACTTGATTGGCACCACATCCACAAACATTCACTCCCTCCACCACTGACGCACAGTAGCAGCAGTGTGTGTACCATCTACAAGATGTACTGCAGGAATTCACCAAGGCTCCTTAGACAGCACCTTCCAAACCCACGACCACTACCATCTAGAAGGACAAGGGCAGCAGACACATGGGGAACACCATCACCTGGAAGTTCCCCTCCAAGTCACTCACCATCCTGACTTGGAAATATATCGGCCGTTCCTTCACTGTCGCTGAGTCAAAATCCTGGAGCTCCCTCCCTAACAGCACGGTGGGTGTACCTACACCACAGGGACTGCAGCGGCTCAAGAAGGCAGCTCACCACCACCTTCTCAAGGGGCAATTAGGGATGGGTGATAAATGCTGGGCCCAGCCAGTGAAGCCCACATCCCGAAAATGAATTTAAAAACGGAATCAGGCCACTGTTAAGATGTTGTTGATGTCAGCGTCTCAGGCACTGCTGGGTGCAGATGCCTGGGAGATGTTACTCGAATCCCAGTCACTGCCTGGTGCTGTCACATCCAGTACATAGGGAGTGACTGGAAGCTACAGTACAGGAACAGCAGACTGGATAGTGTCAAAATCAGACAAGCGCAAAGCTCAGTTTGACAAGACAGACTGTAAGCGAATGACTAAAGTACATTAAAATGTAATTAGATTGTTCACAATGAGACACACGCAAGCCTCTGTCCTTGGTTAATAAGGGCACTTCAGTGACACCCAACCAAACATTCAAATCCAGTTAGAGTGCAGGATAAAGGCTGCAGCCAGAACACAACACATCCAAAATGTAAGAATACATTTGACTGAAAAGTCACAGCAGAGTGTTCCCTTGAAGACAGTTTCCCAGAATCCAGAGAGACCGACATTCTCGACATCTTTATTTATCAGCTACCACTTGCTTTGGGTAAACTGGCTGCTTTCCAAACAGCACTGAGTGCACCTCGATAAACCACTTCATACCCCGAGCCTGAGGCTGTGGACAGCGCAATGGAAATTCATTCCGTATGGAATATAATCAACACACACTGAAACACACACACACACACACACACAGTCACACACACACACTCACTCACACACGCTGAAACACACACACACACACACACACACACACACTCACTCACACACGCTGAAACACACACACACACACACACACACACAGTCACTCACACACGCTGAAACACACACACACACACACACACACACACACACAGTCACTCACACACGCTGAAACACACACACACACACACACGCTGAAACACACACACACGCTGAAACACACACACACATACACGCTGAAACACGCACACACACACGCTGAAACACACACACTCACACACGCTGAAACACACACACACACACACACACACACACAGTCACACACACACACTCACTCACACACGCTGAAACACTCGCACGCACACACGCTGAAACACACACACTCACACACACACGCTGAAACACACACATTCACACGCACACTCACAGGCACACACACTCACACGCACTCACGCTGAAACACACACACACGCTGAAACACACACACTCACACACACACACACACGCTGAAACACACACACACACGCTGAAACACACACACACGCTGAAACACACACACTCACACACACACACACGCTGAAACACACACACACACACGCTGAAACACACACACTCACATGCTGAAACACACACACCACACACACGCGCGCTGAAACACACAAACACACACACACACGCTGAAACACACACACACACACACTGAAACACACACACACGCTGAAACACACACACTCACATGCACTCACGCTGAAACACACACACTCACATGCTGAAACACACACACCACACACACACGCTGAAACACACACACACACACACTGAAACGCACACACACGCTGAAACACACACACTCACATGCACTCACGCTGAAACACACACACTCACACGCACGCTGAAACACACACACACACGCGCTGAAACACACAAACACACACACACACGTGCTGAAACACACACACTCACACACACGTGCGCTGAAACACACAAACACACACACACGCTGAAACACACACACACACACACACACACACACACGCTGAAACACACACACGCTGAAACACACACACACACGCGCTGAAACACACACACGCTGAAACACACACACTCACATGCACTCACGCTGAAACACACACACTCACACACACACGCGCTGAAACACACAAACACACACACACGCTGAAACACACACACACACACACACACGCTGAAACACACACACCAGGCCAGAATTTTCCAGCCCCATCGGCGTCGGGCATCACACTGGGCAGAAGGGGAGAATTCAGCAAGGGGGAGATAATTTGGCGAGAAGGGAGAATTCGGCGAGACGGGGAATTTGACGAGAGAGGAGAATTCGGCGAGAGGGGCGATTTCGGCGAGAGGGGGAGAGTTCGGCGAGAGGGGGAGAGTTCGGCGAGAGGGGGAGAGTTCGGCGAGAGGGGGAGAGTTCGGCGAGAGGAGGAGAGTTCGGCGAGAGAGGAGAATTCGGCGAGAGAGGAGAATTCGGCGAGAGGGGGTGAATTCGGCGAGAGGGGGAGAGTTCGGCAAGAGGGGGAGAGTTCGGCGAGAGAGTAGAATTTGGCAAGAGGAGGAGAATTCGGCGAGAGGGGCGAATTTGACGAGAGGGGAGAATTCGGCGAGAGAGGAGAATTTGGCGAGAGAGGAGAATTTGGCGAGAGAGGAGAATTTGGCGAGAGGGGGAGAATTCGGCGAGAGAGGGGAATTTGGTGAGGGGGAGAATTCGGCGAGAGGGGGAGAGTTCGGCGAGAGAGGAGAATTCGGCGAGAGGGGGAGAATTCGGCGAGAGAGGAGAATTCGGCGAGAGAGGAGAATTCGGCGAGAGAGGAGAATTCGGCGAGAGGGGGAGAATTCGGCGAGAGAGGAGAATTCGGCGAGAGAGGAGAATTCGGCGAGAGAGGAGAATTCGGCGAGATGGGAGAATTCGGCGAGAGGGGGAGAATTCGGCGAGAGAGGAGAATTCGGGGAGAGGGGAGAATTCGGGAAGAGGGGAGAATTCGGCGAGAGGGGGAGAATTCGGGGAGAGAGGAGAATTCAGTGAGACAGGAGAATTCGGCGAGAGAGGAGAATTCGGCGAGAGGGAGAGAATTCGGGGAGAGAGGAGAATTCGAGGAGAGAGGAGAATTCGGCGAGAGAGGAGAATTCGGCGAGAGGGGGAGAATTCGGCGAGAGCGGGAGAATTCGGCGAGAGGGGGAGAATTCGGCGAGAGAGGAGAATTCGGCGAGAGAGGAGAATTCGGCGAGAGGGGGAGAATTCGGCGAGAGGGGGAGAATTCGGCGAGAGAGGAGAATTCGGCGAGAGAGGAGAATTCGGCGAGAGGGGGAGAATTCGGCGAGAGGGGGAGAATTCGGCGAGAGAGGAGAATTCGGCGAGAGAGGAGAATTCGGCAAGAGGGGGAGAATTCGGCGAGGGGGAGAATTCGGCGAGAGAGGAGAATTCGGCGAGAGGGGGAGAATTCGGCGAGAGGGGGAGAATTCGGCGAGAGGGGGAGAATTCGGCAAGAGGAGAATTCGGCGAGAGGGGGAGAGTTCGGCGAGAGGGGGAGAATTCGGCGAGAGGGGAGAATTCGGCGAGAGAGGAGAATTCGGCGAGAGAGGAGAATTCGGCGAGAGGGGGAGAATTCGGCGAGAGAGGAGAATTCGGCGAGAGAGGAGAATTCGGCGAGAGAGGAGAATTCGGGGAGAGGGGGAGAATTCGGGGAGAGGGGGAGAATTCGGGGAGAGGGGGAGAATTCGGCGAGAGGGGGAGAATTCGGCGAGAGGGAGAGAATTCGGGGAGAGAGGAGAATTCGGCGAGAGAGGAGAATTCGGGGAGAGAGGAGAATTCGGGGAGAGAGGAGAATTCGGCGAGAGAGGAGAATTCGGCGAGAGAGGAGAATTCGGGGAGAGAGGAGAATTTGGCGAGAGGGGGAGAATTCGGCGAGAGGGGGAGAATTCGGGGAGAGAGGAGAATTCGGGGAGAGAGGAGAATTCGGCGAGAGGGGGAGAATTCGGCGAGAGGGGGAGAATTCGGCGAGAGGGGGAGAATTCGGCGAGAGGGGGAGAATTCGGGGAGAGAGGAGAATTCGGCGAGAGGGGGAGAATTCGGCGAGAGGGGGAGAATTCGGCGAGAGGGGGAGAATTCGGGGAGAGAGGAGAATTCGGGGAGAGAGGAGAATTCGGCGAGAGGGAGAGAATTCGGCGAGAGGGGGAGAATTCGGCGAGAGGGGGAGAATTCGGGGAGAGAGGAGAATTCGGTGAGATGGGAGAATTCAGCGAGAGGGGGAGAATTCGGCGAGAGGGGGAGAATTCGGGGAGAGAGGAGAATTCGGCGAGAGGGGGAGAATTCGGCGAGAGCGGGAGAATTCGGCGAGAGGGGGAGAATTCGGCGAGAGAGGAGAATTCGGCGAGAGAGGAGAATTCGGCGAGAGAGGAGAATTCGGCGAGAGGGGGAGAATTCGGCGAGAGGGGGAGAATTCGGCGAGGGAGGAGAATTTGGCGAGAGAGGAGAATTCGGCGAGAGGGGGAGAATTCGGCGAGAGGGGGAGAATTCGGCGAGAGAGGAGAATTCGGCGAGAGAGGAGAATTCGGCAAGAGGGGGAGAATTCGGCGAGGGGGAGAATTCGGCGAGAGAGGAGAATTCGGCGAGAGGGGGAGAATTCGGCGAGAGGGGGAGAATTCGGCGAGAGGGGGAGAATTCGGCGAGAGAGGAGAATTCGGCGAGAGGGGAGAATTCGGCGAGAGGGGGAGAATTCGGCGAGAGGGGGAGAATTCGGCGAGAGGGGGAGAATTCGGCGAGAGGGGAGAATTCGGCGAGAGAGGAGAATTCGGCGAGAGAGGAGAATTCGGCGAGAGGGGGAGAATTCGGCGAGAGAGGAGAATTCGGCGAGAGAGGAGAATTCGGTGAGAGAGGAGAATTCGGCGAGAGGGGGAGAATTCGGGGAGAGGGGGAGAATTCGGGGAGAGGGGGAGAATTCGGCGAGAGGGGGAGAATTCGGCGAGAGGGAGAGAATTCGGGGAGAGAGGAGAATTCGGCGAGAGAGGAGAATTCGGGGAGAGAGGAGAATTCGGGGAGAGAGGAGAATTCGGCGAGAGAGGAGAATTCGGCGAGAGAGGAGAATTCGGGGAGAGAGGAGAATTTGGCGAGAGGGGGAGAATTCGGCGAGAGGGGGAGAATTCGGGGAGAGAGGAGAATTCGGGGAGAGAGGAGAATTCGGCGAGAGGGGGAGAATTCGGCGAGAGGGGGAGAATTCGGCGAGAGGGGGAGAATTCGGCGAGAGGGGGAGAATTCGGGGAGAGAGGAGAATTCGGGGAGAGAGGAGAATTCGGCGAGAGGGGGAGAATTCGGCGAGAGGGGGAGAATTCGGCGAGAGGGGGAGAATTCGGGGAGAGAGGAGAATTCGGGGAGAGAGGAGAATTCGGCGAGAGGGAGAGAATTCGGCGAGAGGGGGAGAATTCGGCGAGGGGGGAGAATTCGGGGAGAGAGGAGAATTCGGTGAGATGGGAGAATTCAGCGAGAGGGGGAGAAGCGAGAGGGCCAAAAATTGGTTTCAGACCCACATGAAATCACAGTGGGATCATCCGATGGTGGGAAGATCAATCCCACTGGAGGCCGGTGTGAACCTGATTTGCATTCGGCTAACGGCCGGGGCTCCCTCAGGGCCTCGCCCACACCTCGGACATCCGAGGAGCAGTAGATGCTGGAGCCCGACAGCTACCGGACCCTGGGGGAACACGTGCATCCCTCGCTGGGTGGATTCTCATGGACGTGGCTCCGCCACAAAGCAGCTCTCGGAAGGTGGGAGGTCTCCGTTAATGTCTGTGGTCTGCTTTGGGACATCGCAGTGTTGGCCATGGGCTGCTATGAATGATCATCAAGGGGGTGGAGAGGAAGGTGTGCTGGGGTGGGGAGAGGAAGGTCTGGGTTTGACTGGGAAAGGAGGGTGTGCAGGTAGTGTGGGGGGGTGGGGGTTGAGGTTAGGAGGGGTGGGAAACTGAGGTGTTGAGGGGGTTGGGAGGGGGGGGAATGAAGGATTCGGGGGTGAGGTTGGGAGGGGTAAATGAAGGTGTCGGGGGCATTTTTAAAAATTCTTTCATGGGGATGTGAGCGTCACTGGCTGGGCCCAGAATTTATTGCCCATCCCTCAATGCCCCTCGAGAAGGTGGTGGTGAGCTGCCTTCTTGAACCGCTGCAGTCCCTGTGGTGTAGGTACACCCACTGTGCTGTTAGGGAGGGAGTTCCAGGATTTTGACCCAGCGACAGTGAAGGAACGGCCGATATATTTCCAAGTCAGGATGGTGAGTGGCTTGGAGGGGAACTTCCAGGTGGTGGGTGTTCCCCATGTGTCTGCTGCCCTTGTCCTTCTAGATGGTGGTGGGCCGTGGATTTCCATTTAATCCATGCGCACTCCTGTCAGTCAAAGTTCAAACTATCCAACTCCCCAAACAGATCTCCAGCCTCCCGTCCTCCAATAAACATCCTTCATTGTCTCCTTCAATCAGGAACCTCCTAAATCACAGGAGGTCAGGAACCTTCATATACCGCACAGGGAGTTTCATCCTCTCCATCTCCTCCCAGCCGCCCATCTGAAATAGGTGTCCATTTATCACCTCCCTGATGCTGGTGGACTGTGGCCAATAATCTGTAGCTTGCAAACAGGTTTCCCTTCAGGCTGCACAGGGGAGGCCGCCTGATCGCAAAGGGACCGGGTAACATCCTGGTTAATCCCACCCAGCCCGCCTCAGTCCCTTTCATTTACCGGAGACACCACAGCGAATGAATTTAAAGGACCCCCTTGGGTCACTTGGACAGCAAAAAAATAAAAATAAAGAATAGGATGCATTGGTCCCGCTCCCCCTCCCCTACCCCCATTTTTCCCCCATTCAAGTATTTCTCCAATTCCCTGTTGAAAGTTCCTATTGAATCTGCTTCCGCCGCCCTTTCAGGCAGCGCCTTCCAGATCACAACAACTCACTGTGTTAAAAAAAAACCTTCTTCTCATCTCCCCCTCTGGTCCTTTTCCCGATTCTCTTCAATCTGTGTCCCTCTGGTTACCGACCCTCCTGCCGCTGGAAACAGTTTCTCCTCATTGACTCTATCCAAACCCCTCAGGATTTTGAACGCCTCGATTCAATCTCCCCCTTAACCTTCTCTGCTCTGAGGAGAACAATCCCGGCTTCTCCAGCCTCTCCACATGAACTGAACTCCCTCATCCCTGGGAACCTTCTAGTAAATCTCCCTCCGCACCCTCCCCAAGACCTGGACATCCTTCCTAAAGGGCAGAGCCTGGAATTGGAGCCAATCCTCCAGCTGAGGCCTAACCAGCGGTTTAGAAAAGGGTTTTTATATAATCTCCATGGTTCGATTGTAGCTGAAAGACTTGGTCAGTGATGCCAGTTGGTGTTTGGGGGAGGGAGTGAGAGCCGAGGTTCGATGCTGTTTGACATACCTGTTGAGTTCTCCTTGTCTGTTTTGATGTTTGGGTTTAAGTTGGGCTTTTCACTGGGCTCCGGCTGGTCCTGTTTACTGCTTGGCCTCTTTGGCTGCACCGGGGCGTTGGGATCTGCAGGATAAACAGACACAGCGGGTTAGACGATGCCTCGGGTAGTTGGAGAGGTATTGCCTGGTCTTTAGGGCTGTTCGGGGTTGGGGACCGCGGTAGGGAGGAGGGTTGGTACGGGAGTGTGCAGGTTCAACACGGGCAGCTAAACCCTTCATTCGACCCCGGATCAATCGCTTCAACATGGGACCAGCCCGTCACAACAACATCTTGCATTTATGTAGCACCTTTACCAGGCGAAAGGGCCCGGGGTGCCCCACAGGAGCAATGATCAATCTCAATTTTGACCCCGAGCCACATGGGCAGATATGAGGGGCGGGCGAACGAGAGCTCAGTCAAAGGGAGAGGCTTTAAGGAGCGTCTGAAACGAGAGAGAGACAGAGAGAGAGAGGCGGAGAGGTTTAGGGAGGGAATTCCAGAGTTTAGGGCCCCCAGGCAGCTGAAGGCCCGGCCGCCAATGGTGGAGCGATGGGAATCGGGGGATGGTCAAGAGGCCGGAATTGGAGGAGCGCAAAGATCTCGGAGGGTTGTAGGAGGTTACAGGGATAGGGAGTGTTGTAGGGGCTGGAGGAGGTTACAGAGATAGGGAGGGTTGTAGGGGCTGGAGGAGGTTACAGAGATAGGGAGGGTGGTAGGGACTGGAGGAGGTTACAGAGATAGGGAGGGTTGTAGGGGCTGGAGGAGGTTACAGAGATAGGGAGGGTTGTAGGGGCTGGAGGAGGTTACAGAGATAGGGAGGGTTGTAGGGGCTGGAGGAGGTTACAGAGATAGGGAGGGTTGTCGGGGCTGGAGGAGGTTACAGAGATAGGGAGGGTTGTAGGGGCTGGAGGAGGTTACAGGGATAGGGAGTGTTGTAGGGGCTGGAGGAGGTTACAGAGATAGGGAGGGTTGTAGGGGCTCGAGGAGGTTACAGAGATAGGGAGGGCTGTAGGGGCTGGAGGAGGTTACAGAGATAGGGAGGGTTGTAGGGGCTGGAGGAGGTTACAGAGATAGGGAGGGTTGTAGTGGAGGATGTTAGATAGATAGGGAGGGTTGTAGGGGCTGGAGGAAGTTACAGAGATAGGGAGGGTTGTAGTGGAGGAGGTTACAGAGATAGGGAGGGTTGTAGGGACTGGAGGAGGTTACAGAGATAGGGTTGTAGGGACTGGAGGAGGTTACAGAGATAGGGAGGGTTGTAGTGGAGGAGGTTAGATAGATAGGGAGGATTGTAGGGGCTGGAGGAGGTTACAGAGATAGGGAGGGTTGTAGGTGCTGGAGGAGGTTACAGAGATAGGGAGGGTTGTAGGGGCCGGAGGAGGTTACAGAGATAGGGAGGGTTGTAGTGGAGGAGATTAGAGAGATAGGGAGGGTTGTAGCGGCTGGAGGAGATTATAGAGATAGGGAGGGTTGTAGGGGCTGGAGAAGGTTAGGGATAGGGAGGGTTGTAGGGGCTGGAGGAGGTTACAGAGATAGGGAGGGTTGTAGGGGCTGGAGGAGGTTACAGAGATAGGGAGGGTTGTAGGGGCTGAAGGAGATCATAGAGATAGGGAGGGTTGTCGGGGCTGGAGAAGGTTAGGGATAGGGAGGGTTGCAGGGGCTGGAGAAGGTTAGGGATAGGGAGGGTTGTAGGGGCTGGAGGAGGTTACAGAGATAGGGAGGGTTGTAGGGGCTGGAGGAGGTTACAGAGATAGGGAGGGTTGTAGGGGCTGGAGGAGGTTACAGAGATAGGGAGGGGTGTCGGGGCTGGAGGAGGTTACAGAGATAGGGAGGGTTGTAGGGGCTGGAGGAGGTTACAGAGATAGGGAGGGGTGTAGGGGCTGGAGGAGGTTACAGAGATAGGGAGGGGTGTCGGGGCTGGAGGTGGTTACAGAGATAGGGAGGGTTGTAGGGGCTGGAGAAGGTTAGGGATAGGGAGGGTTGCAGGGGCTGGAGAAGGTTAGGGATAGGGAGGGTTGTAGGGGCTGGAGGAGGTTACAGAGATAGGGAGGGTTGTAGGAGCTGGAGGAGGTTACAGAGATAGGGAGGGTTGTAGGGGCTGGAGGAGGTTACAGAGATAGGGAGGGGTGTCGGGGCTGGAGGAGGTTACAGAGATAGGGAGGGTTGTAGGGGCTGGAGGAGGTTACAGAGATAGGGAGGGGTGTAGGGGCTGGAGGAGGTTACAGAGATAGGGAGGGGTGTCGGGGCTGGAGGTGGTTACAGAGATAGGGAGGGGTGAGGCCATGGTGGGATTTGAAAACAAGGATGAGAATTTTAAAATTGAGGTTCCCAGCAACCACTGTGAGTGTGAATCCTGACTGATTCCCCTCTCCTCCTGGTCCCCCTGTGACACTGACGCTAACATTAGGCCCTGAGCTAATTCCACAAAACAGATCATTGTGGAAACACCAAACAGACCGGGTCTCATCTCTCTGGAAAAGCGGAGGCTGAGGGGGATAGAGCACTCGAAAATTGTGAAGGGGTTTGATAGGGTAGAGGTGGAGGAGATGTTTCCACTTGTAGGGGAGGCTAAAGGCTGGAAATATAAGAGAGTGACTAATAAATCCAAGGGGGAATTCAGGAGAAACTCCTTTACCCAGGGAGTGGGGAGGGTGTGGAACTCACTCCCACAGGGAGCGGTCAAGGTGAATGGTGTAGAGACATTTAAGGGGAAGCTGGATAAACACGTGAGGGAGAAAGGAACAGGAGGATATGGGGATAGGGTGAGATGGAAAGGGGGGGTGGGAGGAGGCTGGTGTGGAGCAGAAGCACCAGCACGGAGCAGATGGGCTGAATGGCCTATTTCTGGGTGGCTGTCTCTGTGCAATTTAAACTCGAATCGCTCCAATGGCTGAAACTGCTGTTTCCGGGAACATTCGGAATGAAGTTGGGGACCTGTCAGCGATAGCGGGACCTGGCAGCTTGTGTCGGGATGGGAATATTCCGGTTCAGAACATTCCGGAGACAACCCCCACGAGCAGACATCTGCTTACCGGGGAGAGTCAGGCAGCAGCAGATTGTCGGGCAGCGATGTCGATGTAGGAATGTTTATTGAGTTTGTCAGCCCATCGTCCCTATGGGACTGTTGGTGGGGGGCGGGGGGGAGTTTATTCAGAACAATGTCCTTGTGATTCTCCGATCACAGCTTTGTGGGAATTCTCTCTTTATCTAGAAACACTTCACGCGATATCTCCAAAACGGCGTCTGAAGGAGAGTCACACAGACTCGAAACGTTAACTCTGTTCCTCTCTCCACAGAGGCTGTCCGACACGCTGAGCTTTTCCAGCATTCCCTGTATTTATTCCAGATTTCCAGCATCCGCAGTACTTTGGATTTGCCCCCTTCCAGAGCAGCTCATGCTGGGGGCACCTCAGGGGGTAGAACACACCCTCTGAGTCAGAGGTTTGTGGGTCCGAGACCCATTGTCAGAGGGTCAGTACTGAGGGAGTGCGGCACTGTCGGAGGGTCAGTACTGAGGGAGTGCCGCACTGTCGGAGGGTCAGTACTGAGGGAGCGCCGCACTGTCGGAGGGTCAGTACTGAGGGAGCGCCGCACTGTCGGAGGGTCAGTACTGAGGGAGTGCCGCACTGTCGGAGGGTCAGTACTGAGGGAGTGCCGCACTGTCAGAGGGTCAGTACTGAGGGAGCGCCGCACTGTCAGAGGGTCAGTACTGAGGGAGTGCCGCACTGTCGGAGGGTCAGTACTGAGGGAGTGCCGCACTGTCAGAGGGTCAGTACTGAGGGAGCGCCGCACTGTCAGAGGGTCAGTACTGAGGGAGTGCCGCACTGTCGGAGGGTCAGTACTGAGGGAGTGCCGCACTGTCGGAGGGTCGGTACTGAGGGAGTGCTGCACTGTCGGAGGGTCAGTACTGAGGGAGTGCCGCACTGTCAGAGGGTCAGTACTGAGGGAGCGCCGCACTGTCAGAGGGTCAGTACTGAGGGAGTGCCGCACTGTCGGAGGGTCAGTACTGAGGGAGTGCCGCACTGTCGGAGGGTCAGTACTGAGGGAGTGCCGCACTGTCGGAGGGTCAGTACTGAGGGAGTGCCGCACTGTCGGAGGGTCAGTACTGAGGGAGTGCCGCACTGTCGGAGGGTCAGTACTGAGGGAGTGCCGCACTGTCGGAGGGTCAGTACTGAGGGAGCGCCGCACTGTCGGAGGGTCAGTACTGAGGGAGCGCCGCACTGTCGGAGGGTCAGTACTGAGGGAGCGCCGCACTGTCGGAGGGTCAGTACTGAGGGAGCGCCGCACTGTCGGAGGGTCAGTACTGAGGGAGCGCCGCACTGTCGGAGGGTCAGTGCTGAGGGAGTGCCGCACTGTCGGAGGGTCAGTGCTGAGGGAGTGCCGCACTGTCGGAGGGTCAGTGCTGAGGGAGCGCCGCACTGTCGGAGGGTCAGTACTGAGGGAGCGCCGCACTGTCGGAGGGACAGTACTGAGGGAGTGCTGCACTGTCGGAGGGTCAGTACTGAGGGAGTGCTGCACTGTCGGAGGGTCAGTACTGAGGGAGTGCTGCACTGTCGGAGGGTCAGTACTGAGGGAGTGCTGCACTGTCAGAGGGTCAGTACTGAGGGAGTGCCGCACTGTCGGAGCGTCAGTGCTGAGAGAGTGCTGGGGTCTGACCATGGCTCTGTACAACTTGAAGCATCATTTCCTCCAATTTGCATTCCAGCCCCCCTTGAGATAAAGAGAACAATCATTATTTTAATGAGTTTAATTTATTTTAATTAGTTTAGGTAACTGCTCATTTGGCAGAGAGAATTCCGGAGCTGTTGAGTTGATGAAGTTACCCAAAGGGAACCATCCTGTGCAGGGAGAAGCTGTGCTGACTCTGCTGTCTGTGCTGTGTTAACTGATGGCAGAGAGGGGACAATCCTGGGCTTCCCACCGGCTGCCAGACCGTGAGAAACATCCACTCACCGACAGCACCCTCCTACCCCACAGTAACCTGCTTCTGAGAGCGTGTGTGTGTGTGTGTGTGGCTGTATGTGTGTCTGTGTGTGTGAATGCACACGTGTGTGTGTGTTTTCCAGTGTGTGTGTTTTGTGGAGCATGTGTGATTTGCTGTGTGTATGTTTTACTGTGTGTGTGTTTCCCTGTGTGTGCGTGTGTTTTATGGTGTGTGTGTTTGTGTTCTTTTTGTAGTGTGTATGTGTGTTTTGCGCTGTGTTTTTTTCTCTGTGTGCATGTGTGTGTATTTTCCTATGTGTGTTTTGTACTTATTGCGTGTGTGTTTTGCTCTGTGTGTGTGTGGTTTTTGCTGTGTGTGGTTTTTGCTGTGTGTGGTTTTTGCTGTGTGTGGTTTTTGCTGTGTGTGGTTTTTGCTGTGTGTGGTTTTTGCTGTGTGTGGTTTTTGCTGTGTGTGGTTTTTGCTGTGTATCTGTGTTTTTTGCCGTGTATCTGTGTTTTTTGCCGTGTGTTTTTTGCCGTGTGTTTTTTGCCGTGTGTGTTTTGCCGTGTGTGTTTTGCTCTATGTGTGTGTTTTTTGCTGTGTGTGTGTTTTTTGCTGTGTGTGTTTTTTGCTGTGTGTGTTTTGCTGTGTGTGTGTGTTTTTTGCCGTGTGTGTTTTGCCGTGTGTGTTTTGCCGTGTGTGTTTTGCTGTGTGTGTGTTTTGTTGTATGTGTGTGTTTTGCTGTATGTGTGTGTTTTGCTGTATGTGTGTTTTTTGCTGTATGTGTGTTTTTTGCTGTATGTGTGTGTTTTGCTGTGTGCGTGTGTTTTGCTGAGTGTGTTTTGCTGTGTGTGTGTGTTTTGCTGTGTGTGTATGTGTGTGTGTGTTTTGCTGTGTGTGTGTGTTTTGCTGTGTGTGTATGTGTGTGTGTGTTTTGCTGTGTGTGTATGTGTGTGTGTGTATGTGTGTGTGTGTTTTGCTGTGTGTGTGTGTTTTGCTGTGTGTGTGTGTTTTGCTGTGTGTGTGTGTTTTGCTGTGTGTGTGTGTTTTGCTGTGTGTGTGTGTTTTGCTGTGTGTGTGTGTTTTGCTGTGTGTGTGTGTTTTGCTGTGTGTGTGTGTTTTGCTGTGTGTGTATGTTTTTGTACACTCGCTAATGTTCACCCGGTTCCTGCCTCGCTCAATTCCCACCCCTACTTCCTCCTGCCACCCCACCGCCCCGATCCCCGCCCCCCCCGATCCCCCCCCCAGTACAGGCTCTCGCTCTCTTAGGTGACGGGTGATAGATTCAGATGGGGAAAGCTCCAACCTGCTCCCAGCTCAAATCCCCACGTCACCCTGGCAGCCCAGATCACCGAGAGTGAGCGGGATTCCCCTTTCCCGGATCCCAGGAGAGTGAGCGGGATTCCCCATTCCTGGATCCCAGGAGAGTGAGCGGGATTCCCCATTCCCGGATCCCAGAAGAGTGAGCGGGATTCCCCTTTTCCGGATCCCAGGAGAGTGAGCGGGATTCCCCATTCCCGGATCCCAGGAGAGTGAGCGGGATTCCCCATTCCCGGATCCCAGGAGAGTGAGCGGGATTCCCCTTTCCCGGATCCCAGGAGAGTGAGCGGGATTCCCCTTTCCCGGATCCCAGGAGAGTGAGCGGGATTCCCCTTTCCCGGATCCCAGGAGAGTGAGCGGGATTCCCCATTCCCGGATCCCAGGAGAGTGAGCGAATTCCCCGGGGTGGATTTCAGGATCTCTGGAGAGTGAGGGGGATCCCCGGGGTGGGTGATCTGCCTCTCTCGCTATAAGGTCCGTGGAGACCGTGTGTTGTCCTGGGGCCTCCGGGGATCAGCTCAGCTCAGCACAGATTGGGGATCAAACCTGACCCCCCAGTTGGCCTCAGCACCATAGCTGCCGAGGTGATTTACTACAATGATATGGCACTTTTAACTTAACCGCCCTTTACCTCCCTGTTTTAACCTGGGGTTAATGCGGGTTAGAGCGTGTTGGTGAGTAACGCCCCACATTACAAACTGAGGCCTATAGGGAAGGCTTCTGCTGAATGCCAATAAGTAAACAGAAATTTAGCTTTGGGATTGTTAGTCCTGTTGTGAGGAGGATTTAGTGAGAGGAAAACACTCCACTGATTCTCTTCATCCTCCTGCTAATCCTTTGTGAACTATTATTTACACAGCAAGTGGATTATTGCTAATTCACCCAGCTCCCCTCTACTCCGACATGGCCTTAAACCAAACATCACCGCCCGGCCTCCCCTCAGAGGCTTTGCTCTCCAGGGCAAGGGGAGCCAGGTCTACAGGGGAGGGAGGGCTTAGAGAGCGCGTGTGTGTGGGGGTCTGTGTGTGTGTGGGTCTGTGTGTGTGTGGGTCTGTGTGTGTGTGGGTCTGTGTGTCTCTGTGACTGTGTGTGTGGGTCCGTGTGTGTGTGGGTCTGTGTGTCTCTGTGACTGTGTGTGTGGGTCTGTGTGTATGTGGGTCTGTGTGAGTGCGTTTGAGTGTGAGTGCGTTTGAGCGTGAGTGCGTTTGAGCGTGAGTGCGTTTGAGCGTGAGTGCGTTTGAGCGTGAGTGCGTTTGAGCGTGAGTGCGTTTGAGCGTGAGTGCGTTTGAGTGTGAGTGTGTTTGCGTGTGTGTCTGTGCGAGTGTGAGTGTGTGCATTTAAGTGTGTGTGGACTGCGTGTTTGAGTGTGTGTGAGAGTGCGCTGTGTGTGTGGGTCTGTGTGTCTATGTGACTGTGTGAGGGGGTCTGTGTGTGTGGGTCTGTGTGTGTGTGGGTCTGTGTGTCTCTGTGACTGTGTGAGGGGGTCTGTGTGTGTGGGTCCGTGTGTGTGCGTTTGAGTGTGTGTGCGTTTGAGTGTGTGTGCGTTTGAGTGTGTGTGCGTTTGAGTGTGTGTGCGTTTGAGTGTGTGTGCGTTTGAGTGTGTGTGCGTTTGAGTGTGTGTGCGTTTGAGTGTGTGTGCGTTTGAGTGTGTGTGCGTTTGAGTGTGTGTGCGTTTGAGTGTGTGTGCGTTTGAGTGTGTGTGCGTTTGAGTGTGTGTGCGTTTGAGTGTGTGTGCGTTTGAGTGTGTGTGCGTTTGAGTGTGTGTGCGTTTGAGTGTGTGTGCGTTTGAGATTAAGTGTATTTGAGTGTGTGTGTTTGCGTGTGTGTCTGTGCGAGTGTGAGTGTGTGCATTTAAGTGTGTGTGGACTGCGTGTTTGAGAGTGTGCGAGAGTGCGCTGTGTGCGCTTGTGAGTGGGTGAGAGTTTGAAAGTGTGTTTTTGAGTGAGTGTGAATGTGAGTGTGTGGGAAGTTGTGTGTGTGGGGGTGTGTGGGGGTGTGTGTGTGGGGGGAGTGTGTGTGGGGGGAGTGTGTGTGGGGGTGTGTGTGTGGGGGTGTGTGTGGGGGGGGTGTGGGGGGGTTGTGTGGGGGGGTTGTGTGGGGGGTGTGTGTGTGGGGGGTGTGTGTGTGGGGGGTGTGTGTATGGGGGTGTGTGTGGGGGGGGTGTGTGGGGGGGGAGTGTGTGGGGGGGTGTGTGGGGGGGGTTGGGGGTGCGTGTGGGGGTGTGTGTGTGTGTGTGTGTGTGGGAAGTTGTGTGTGTGGGGGTGTGTGTGGGGGTGTGTGTGGGAAGTTTGTGTGGGTGTGTGTGTGTGGGTGTGTGTGTGTGGGTGTGTGTGTGTGGGTGTGTGTGTGTGGGTGTGTGTGTGTGGGTGTGTGTGTGGGGGTGTGTGTGTGTGGGGGTGTGTGTGTGGGGGGTGCGTGTGGGAAGTTGTGTGTGTGGGGGTGTGTGTGGGAAGTTGTGTGTGTGTGGGTGTGTGTGTGTGGGGGTGTGTGTGAGGGGTGTGTGTGTGGGGGGTGTGTGTGGGGTGGTGTGTGGGGGGTGTGTGTGGGTGTGTGTGTGTGGGTGTGTGTGTGGGGGTGTGTGTGTGTGGGGGTGTGTGTGTGGGGGGTGCGTGTGGGAAGTTGTGTGTGTGGGGGTGTGTGTGGGAAGTTGTGTGGGTGTGTGTGTGTGGGGGTGTGTGTGTGAGGGTGTGTGTGTGGGGGGTGTGTGTGTGGGGGGTGTGTGTGGGGGTGTGTGTGTGTG